>NW_007578037.1:290942-392289 GCF_000690725.1 Stegastes partitus | reverse complement strand
AACAGATTTAACTGGACATCTAAAAAAAAAAAAAAAAAAACAGACCTATTTGAGGTGTTTAAACTATAACTTACATAAAAAGCACAAGTTATAATTAAGTAAAAATTGCATATATCTGTGCTATTATGCAGCACTAATGGAGTTTGCTGTATAAAACAATGACAGCAGGTGCAGATGTGACAAACATACCACAACATCTGACATAAAAGGCTAAATATGCGGATGAATCCCTCAGTGACAGCCTGGCTCTCCAGAAGTCCCTGACACCCCTCTGCACACATTTGTTCTCAACATGCCACTTCACTTTCTCCCGGCACCGCGCACTCTTTTATTTTGGCTTTTCCTGTCCTCGGCAGTACACGTTCTTGCAGCTCGGGATGCATTTCAAATCTCGTCTCTCATACCAGCCCGTCCCCGCTGCCAGATTGGTTTTCACACAGTCCCGGCCCCTCCCTTGCTACCACGGCGACGCAGCTGTCACCTGTCAGTTTCGTGGTAGGGGATGCGCAACCGGCCTGTTATGGCTCAGAATAGCATTGTGGGAGAGTTTTGCTGGAAGTGGGGAGAGCACGGCAACCAAGTCTTTGAGAGAATGAACAGTTGACTAGGAAACTATCTCAACTATATAGGAATGTAGCATATGTGTGTTCGGAGGTTACGGGGTGCCGCTCATGGGAGAGACTGACCGCTTCTACAGGGGGAGAGACTCTGGTTCACATTGCATTGGTAAGGCCTCATGTCTCAGCCACACCAACCTCAACAGGCTCATTTGAATGTGTAGGCAGGGCTACACTGTGAGGAGTTGTTGTCCAGGACTGATTGTGATTCATAGTTTTGAGATTTTCATGGTATTCAGAACTATAATTTATACAGTTATGTTATCTGATCTGTTTGTGCAGTTTTTTAAATGTATTTTTGCGGCGCCTCTGTCTGACATGATCTTCTCATTCTCATTGTCTTTGTTTTAAAATCTGTGATCTGAATGGATTTGTTTCTCTCCCGGCAGAATGGATGACCAGGACAGAGTAAGCCAAGCATCCAGTGTGGCCACAATATCCTATTTTCCTGTCATTAAGGTTTTTTTTTTTGCTTTTTTTTAAAAAAAAGTTTGCATGGCTTTTTGTCATTGTGCGCATGGGTGTCTTACTGTGACGCTGCTAAGGCATAGATATGTGCATGATGTAAGTCCATCTTCTAACAGGAAGGTGATGGGAAGGTGCAAACATTTGGGAAACGATGTCAGGCTGCCAAGAGGGACCCCAACTGTGCCGTGGTCATCAGAGGATGGCTCAACAAAAAGGTAATTTTGGGTTGTAAAATATATATAATTTCCTCATTGTATACAGAAGAGTGTGTGGGCTGAGTGAAGCTAACAACATTTATTTTTCTTCTGCAGGACAGCTCTGGTTTAAAGCTGTGGAAGAGAAGATGGTTCGTCCTCTCCAACTACTGTCTGTTTTATTACAAAGGTAAGAACCACAGCTGTATCGCAGCACTTTGTCTGGATACAACATTTCCATGTGCATCTTTTCTCATGTTCGGGTCTATTCCGTCCTCCATCAGACAGCAGAGAAGAATCAGTGCTGGGCAGCATCCCACTCCCGAGCTACAAAATCCTGTTCTGCACGCCGCGGGAATGCAAGAACAGAAAGTTCACCTTCAAGGTATCATCATCTAGTCATGATTGTAAAAATGTAAGCTGTTGTCCGATTATTACATTTGGCTTGTTTTGTTTAGTGTTAAACCTACAGTCGTCCTCAAATGTATTCAGACCCTCCCATTAAAGAAGGAAAAGAAATATATATATATGTAAAAAACTAAAAAAGCAAACAGGCATGATGGGACCCGTAAACTAATACTTTGTTGAACAACCTTTTGAGCCAATCGCTGCAATCAAGTGTTTTCTGTAACTCTCGATCAGACTTCTGCACCTTTTGACAGGTATTTTGATTTCACTGCTCATCAGCAAAGTTCTCTAATTTGGACAGTATTTTTTTTTCTTTTTTTCAAATTATTATTTTCAACCACGATTCAAAAGCAATGTCTTATTTCACTAAATTATAATTTAGCAAATTTTTATTTATTATTACTTGTTTCAGTTTCTAGTTATTTAGAGAATTTTGCCTTTTCTTTAATGGTATGAATGAATTTGAGGACAACTGTTACCAACAGGGGTATTACACATCCAGCATAACTTGTAAATAATGTCTGTAATCTAGGTGGTGCACCAGGGAATGCGCTCTTATTTCTTCAGTGCTGACACTCAGGAGGACATGTTGGGTTGGGTCCGAGCCCTCAGTCAGTCTGCTTCCATGGAGCCAGACAGCACCATGAACAGGTAGAACCACCGCTACGCTCATCAGCTTGTATCAAACCATTTTTCATTCCATTTTTACTGTATGGAGCTTTTTCTCTCATCCTCCCAGACGTTGCTCAAGTTATCAGGATTTTACGCAGATAGGTGGCAGCACTGAATCGGTGGACTTCCCCAAAGCCCCCTCAGATGAAGAGGGTCCCCCCCGAAAACACCGGCACGCCAGCAGAACCCTAAGTGAACCATATCAGCTGAGCGGAGGGAGGATGGGGAGGTCGCAGTCAGAGCACAGGGAGAGGTGGGGTGGACTTCAGAGAAACACCAGGTTGTCAAGTCATCTCTCTGCATGAGATGGTTAACTTTAAGGCACAAACAAATATGTGAGAGACGTCCTGGGTTGGTAATCTATTCTTCTTTTTCTGGTGTTTCCGCAGCCCTTCAAACAGAACCCCCAGCCCTCCTGAATTCAGCAGAAGACGAGCTTACTGTCCAAACAAAGAGGAAGATTCTCTCCCCGGTCAAGACATGCCACCACAAACAGACGCGATGGGGACGACCTCAAGAGGCCAACTGGGGTCTCGACCTCACACGCCAGTGGGACGGGTGGACATCCGACCCCATGATGACCCGCTCATGGGGCCACAGACCCTGTACTACGCACCTGCTTCACCCAAGCTGGAGTTCAACTCCACTCCTACAACACCAGTCACAGAAAGGTGGCAAAGTCTGAGCAAGGTCAGGATGTTTTGTTTTGTTTATCTCGATTGTAACATATCGTTCATTAGCTAAGATTCCTGACGTAGTACTAAATCTAAAGCACGATAGAGATGTTATTGAAGAACTAGTATGTTAAATAAGTCATATAAACCACATCACCTTATCTCATTTCTAGTAAACATCATTGGCTATTACTGTTTTATTTACCTATCAATGGGAGTTTTAGTGTTTGGCCCAAATTTGCTGTATTTTTTAGCTGCCAAGGAACCAACTTTACGCTTTAAGTTAATTTTCCTCCTGACACGAACCACTTCTTCCCCTGTGGAAACATTTATATCATATCGTGCATTGTTCTGAAGGAGTTTTTCAATGTTTCAAAAATAACTCTGATAGTATCGTCTCCTCTCTAAGTGGGCTTCAGGCTTACACTTTCTAACAAATGGCCTCTGTTATAAACGGAAGCTGTGGTATTGGTGAAAAAGTAGGCAAGGGGAGGTCTAATGAAAGATGCTCTTCGGCTGCATGGTGGGAAATAGAGTCACGTGTTGTTTAGCTTCAAGCAGAATTCCAGTTTATTTGAACGGTGCGTGTTTCCCATTAATGTGGCTATTGTCGCTAACTTTGCACTCTTCACCTCCGTGGTAGAAATTCAGGGGAAGGGTGTGTAGCTGGAGGCAGTTAGCATGAGATCCCCGCAGTTTTCCCAAGAAGCAGACTTTCTCAAGAATCACTATTGGTTTTGAAAGTAAACAGAAATGAGTCACCTGGAACGGCTGTACTTGGAACTGTTCTAGCTTTAGAGCTGAGCTGTTGCTAGAGTCGCTCTCGTTCTTTTCTTAGAGTTGATTTTGGGGAGGGGAAACATGATCTCCAAGACAGCAATGTTAATAAAAGCTGCAGATTTATTAGATGTAGGTCCACAACTTGGGTTATTATTATCAGTGGACATATGGATGTTTTCCAAGTTTGGCATCACCAGGTTCCACCCTTCACAGCAATGGTTTTCCTCCTTAGTCAGCAGCAGAGCAACGAGCGCAGGAACACCACCAGTTTCAGATGTATGTTGTTTTTCAGGAATCCTGTTCTTTTCTGGGGCTACACGGTGGATCGGTGGTTAGCACCGTTACCTAGTAGCTACAAGATCCCTGGTTCGTGTCCCGGTTAGGACTACCAGGAATCTTTCTGCGTGAAGTTTGCATGTTCTCCACGTGCAGCGTGGGTTCTCTCCGGGTTCTCCGGCTTGCCTCCCACAGTCCAAAAACATGTTGAGGTTAATTGGTAATTGTAAATTGTCCATAGGTGTGAATGTGAGTGTGCTTGGTTGTCTGTCTCTAAGTGTAGCCCTGTGATAGACTGGTGACCTGTCCAGGATGTCTCCTGCCTTCACCCTGAGTCAGCTGGGATAGACTCCAGCCCCCCACGACCCTAGTGAGGATTAACAGATGTATAGATATAGGTATAGAGTATATATATATATATAGTATTGTATAGACAATGGATGGATGGTTTTCACCTCAATGAAAGTCAGCCTCACAGTTGTAAACAAATATGTGTGAGCAGATGAATATGTCGGTGATCAGGTCTACTATCACTGGATGGAGATCCCTAATGGAGTCGGTGTTTTGGTCAGACCAAAACAAATATTGAATCTTGCCGTTCACAAGCTGTTCTGGATGACTACTCTTTTCCTCAGATCTCAACAAAAGAGGGGAAGAGTGCAAAGTTAGATAGCCACATTAATGGTGTAAACACCAGGATGAAATAAAACTGAATTCTGAGTGAACCCATAGTGTGGGTTAAAATGTATGGTAACATGTGCATTTCAATCCTTTAATTTTGTTTCAAGAGCTCCTGTTGCTCACATCTTGTCTTTTCTTTTTTCACAGCCTGTTCCTACTTATGGTTCTGTCCATCACATATCAAGTGGGCGAAGACCTTTGGGAAAGGTGACTAGATGAGAATATACGAATATCAGATCAGTTTACAGCAAAACATCCACACTAGTGTGCAGCACATCACAACTACTGAGTAAACATCTGTTATCAGTGATACTATGGAGTAAAACCCACTTCTACACATTATTGAAGTCTCTAATAACATTGTGCACAGCAGCGCAGTATTCTGTTTAACATCATGTGTTCTCTTTCCACACACATGCTGTCTCTTCCTTCAGAGCTACTCCACAGGGGCACAGGCAGACTTGCTGCCCCCTTTACCCCCCTCATCGAGAGCTGCACATGCCCCCCACCCCCCACAACACCACCACCACCATCATCACCATCACCGCAGCCATTTATCTGTTTGTGTGCTACCGCAGGCTATGGTACCGGCTGAACTGTGCTGTTCTTATGGCGTTCTGTGTGGTCCGACGTGGTGTCGTGGCATTTTTATATCTGTCTCATGTCGTCAAAAAACTTTGTCTGTAACTGTGTGGACTCTAACATTATTGTTATGATCCTGTTATACTGGTCTGTGTACTGTTATATGTATGTCACTGAGTTGTTGTATGTTCATGTCACTGTCTTGTTTTGTCTCAGTGCAGATTTTTTGTTACTAATCAATCATATGTCTGTTATTATTGTTATTACTGTGTTTAATAGTACTGTTATATCTGAAGTTGTTACATCTATACTGTGGTTTGTCTATGATGAGTACTGCCATTACTGTACATACTTGAGTATTACATAAAGTTGCTGTTTGTTATGTTACAAATGCATCATATTTGAGTACATTTTGAAATTTTTCTTTCTTAAACTTGTGGCCAAACTCATATTAGATGGCTGTAGTGTGCTGAAGCTTGTGCAGTGCTCTGTTGAAACAGCTCAATCTTCACATTCAGGCACTAACAACAAAGCATTTAAGCATTAACATACACATAATACGCTAAATATGTGTTGAGATTAATTCGTTAAAAATATCTTTATATATATTTAGATTTCCAGTCATACATCTAAGACTAGTGAACCGGACAAAGTTGTATCAAACATGACTCTTTCAAAACAAAAAAGAAAAAGAAAAAGTTAAACGAAACATTGATATTTAATATTTCAGGCTCCGAAACCTGACCCGAGGGAAATGCCACCGATCCGGCCTCTTGAAAGTGACGCAGATGTGAGTGTTCGTAATTTAGTGATGTAAATTTTAACGGGAATAAAACTAGTGAAAGATTTCTTTTTGAGGAGACACAAGTTTGAAATCTCCCTCTCCTTCAGGTCGTGCTGACGAGGTTGTGTGGGTGTGACAAGCTGCTGCAGTCTCTGTCCGTCGAACTGGCCCAGTTACAAATGGATAAGGTTAGTGATTAGACTGCAAATGTACGGCTGTTTACACAAGACATGATCAATACATCTCATTTAGAAGTCACATTAGATTCTAAAATTTAAAACCAACCAAATACCTTGAAAATCGATCTCCGCATTTGTCAAAATTTTAAATACAATTCAATAAACTAATTTAAAAAGATAAAGCTTTCTAGTGCTATATTCTGTCTTTTTGGGAACTACATATGAAAATATGGCACAAAGCTGAATATTGTGCTTTTTTTTTTTCATTAAGGATAACAATGAAAAAACAATAATAGAAACGTATGTCCTCTGTTGCAGGACAGTGTCCAGTGTGCATTAGAAGTGTCCAGGATACAACTAGAAGAGTGGAAAAGTCAGGGGCCTCGAGCACACGAAGAGGTTCTGACCCAGAAGGCTTTGCTCCAAGAAGAGCTGGTCACAATCCGGGCCAGAATGTGTGACGTGTCAATGGTGTGTTACAAACATGGTGAAGAAAAACAGCGTCACTACATAAATCGGTCATTATGAATGCTTTTCGTGTTCATAAATCCTCTCATCCTTGTGTTTAGGAAATGGAGCGAGTATGGAGTCAGTATGAGAGGATGGAGAGTGAACTGTCCGTTATACGTTCACACCTTCAGCACATCTGTAACTTTGGCATGCCACAGGTATTTGTAAATTACAAGCCATTGCTACTGTTTTCTACAAATATATAACTCATCTTTGGGGATGCAGATGATCATTTTAAATTAATTCGCTCTATGTCTCAGTGAGAGTGTTGCCAATGTATAGTGTCGACCTATAGTGTTGAAGTCATGTGTCTTTTAAGCAAACGGCATGTTCGTGCCGGAAGACATCTCATGTGTCAGTTTCTATCTGATCAGGAGCAGTCTCAGGCTCAGAGAGAGCTGTGGATGATGGAGGACATCCTCGCTGGACTGAAGGTCAACAGGGATCATTTCCGCTTCCTGCTGGGACTACAGAGACACCACAGTAAGACTCATCTGCTCCTACTGTTCAGAGCCTTACTGTACATTACTGTGTTCACTCAGTTGGAACAGTGAAGTTTCGCCTGAAAAACCCCGAGGATGTGGGAATCAGGTCAGCAACCACAACCCTGCATTACCCAGTGGACATTCAGAACTGTTCTTTGAATGGTTGAGCTTATATTGCAGTTTCATCCAACAAGCTTTGCAAAGTTGCCTCTCATTCACCCAATAACACACACTGGTGGTAGTGAAGTACTATATAAAGTACTGGCCTAACTATAGGGAGCAACTTGGGACTCGGTGTGTTGCCGGACACATTGACATGTAAACATGATGAGCTGGGGATCAAACCATCTACGCTTGGATTAGAGGAACTGTTCTTTCTGAGCCACAACCTGCCCACATGTAGCATGTTAAAATAAAACAATACCAATAATAACAACTTCATTCATGAAGCATCTCTTTATCACAAAATGCTTTAGAATAAAGACAGATATCGCAAGTAATAAATAATCCATCCATTATCTAGCAACCAATTATCTCACTTAATCCTCACTAGGGTCACGGGGATGCTAGAGTCTATCCCAGCAGACTCAGGGTGAAGGCAGGGGACTGACAGGTCACCAGTCTATCACAGGGTTGAACCAGGGATCTTCTAGCTGCAAGGCGATGGTACTAACCACTGAGCCACCGTGCAGCCCAGTAATAAATAATATCCAAGCATATAATTTCACAAAATAAAATCAATTAAGTAGTCGACATCAAATACCAGAAATTAGGAATAAACCAAACAATAAAACTGAGCCTTAAGAAGAGATATAAAAGAGGATACTTTTGTTTGCCTGCCTGAGATCTCCAGGCTGGAAGTTCTACAGCTGAGGAGCCCAAAAAGAAAAGACCTGCTCACCTTTAGTAACAAGACTTTGGAGCCATTAGTAAGGCCCTGCTGCAAGATCTGAGGCAGTAACATAGCAGATCACAGATTTAGGCAGGAGCCTATCCATTCAAGTCCTAAAACACAAACAGAATGCTCTTAAAATCAATTCTGAAACTCAATGGCAACCAGTGAAGGACAGCTTGAAGCAAGGTAATACGGTTGCTTCTATTGTTGTGTGTTAAAACTCTTTGAATTGCTGATAGCAGAATAAAGTATTTTGCAGTGGTCAAGTCTGGAGGAGATGGAAGCATGTATGACCTTTTCTAAGTCTGCAGAGGAGAGAAATGACCTGATCTTTGTCTTAGTTGGGCAAAACACTGCTTTGGTCACGTAAACATTAAAACACTTGTAATAATTAATAATTATGATCACTTCAGATTTGATGTCATTGAGCTCCAGTTTTATAATACTCTGAAATATCTGAAGTACCACAAGACCCAGAAAGTTATAGAGTTTAACTGAGTGCAGATCCTGGATGGGTGAATGAACTCAGTGAAGTGATTCCTTTCAAGTTGCACACGGCAGTTTTACATAGAAAAAGGTATCAACCAAAAAACCTCCTGTTTCATTGTATAAGAACCTCGCAGTTTAACTTAACTGAAAACATCAGGACTTAATGACTGACAGTTTAAGACTGGACACTAATGTTACACTACATGTGAACAATTGCACCTTGCTGCCACTTGGGGCCGCCAGTGTGTTGATTTTTCCTGGTCCATCTTGATTGTGCACGTTCAAACCTGACAATAAACAGACGGTGTCAACACTGTGACCTTTCCTGTCTCCCCCTCAGTGTTCCAGTCTGCAGCTCCACATCCTGGGTCCCCTGGTTCTCCCACAGAGAGGCTGCAGAGTGGACTGCCAATGGTACGACTCCTGTCCATTGTTCCTTTGTCAGAGGCCCCACACGTTTGCTCACTGCTCGTGAACAAACGTGGAATTGTTGTGCACTCAGGAGAGCATCTGTTGAATAAGTCTGTGGGCATCTGGCGACGTTTTAGCCTGCAGGGGTTTTCTTTAAACAGGATTTGGTTTAAAATACATAACGTATTGAGAGCCTATCAGTCTGGCATAGATACAATAATAATCTTCCGTAACGCTTTCATAGTTTTAATCACGTCCCTTGCGACTATGATCCAAGCAGGACATGGAACAAGAGCCGCCAGTCCGCCCACCGTTACCCCAGGAGCTACAGGAAAGCCACCAGAGCAGGGACCAGGGCCACGGTTGGAGCGAGTCACCATACGAGGTGGGAAACACTGACGTTATCGATGACGAACACAGTCGGATTTGACAATGGTGTCACGTATTTCTGTGCTGATGTTTCAGGGAATCTACAGCCACACTGTTGATCCTACGCACAGAAGAGGAAACAGTCAGCCTGACCTCCTTAACGTGAAAGCACACAGAGACGCATCCGGTGGGCATAAATACACTTGATACGAATAGAGTGATATTAATACAGCGTGCCGTAAATTAATATTTTCTGTCACATCTATTATTCATAGCTTTAATGGGTGTTTAATGCAGTAATCTAAATCATGTTGTTGGCCCCCCCTGTGGCTTTGTTTTGCCTTCCACCCTCATATTTCCGATTTTCTCTTTGTTCCTGTCACCCATCCTCTCTCTCGCTTCCCTCCATCCGCTTTTTTTTTTCCCCTCTGTTTTCATTTTATCTTTAGAATCCCAGCCCGGTTCAAAGTGGATCCCACCAGACACAACCAACCAATCAACCAAGGTTTGATTCTTCATAATTTCCCGTATGCTGGTATGCAATGTGATCCAAAACGCTCCAAATATAGAAGCAGTCAAAGCTGATTTTTCCTCATTGCAATCACAGCCAAATTCCAATTCTTTGATTCTCTCATCTTCCTTGCAATTAGGGCATGTTGCAATGCCTGTTGTAGGCGAGAGGGGGAGGCAGAGGCTCACGTCTCAATACAGCAGCTTCTCGCTTTTCTGCCACCCAACCCCCCCTTTCTCACATGCACACACACGTATATGTATATTTATGACATAGCACGCAAGCAGCCATATGTATTTTCATGCACACATGCACTTCCGCACAAACAGACGCAAACACAAAGCCATAATAATCACCTGTTTACTGTCAGTCATGTTTTGTTTTTTTTGCTTCATATGTGCATGTGTTCATAAATGACTCATATTTCAACATCTTTATTAGAAGATGAAAATGAAAATGAGCGAAGAGGAGCAGATTGAGAGGATGAAGAGGAATCAGGAGAGGATGACTAACAGGAAGAAACCTCCCATACCTGCTCCAAGCACCCAGACCCAGAGTCAAAGTTCAGAAACAAAGGAAGAGGTTTGCCCAATCATTCATGACTGACTGAATCAGTACATTATATATATAGTATTCAAATTTACTAATCTATCTTGGTATTTCCTAAGGCCCCCTTTCCCTTAAGGGTGACACGAGTTGTGACAGCCGTCCTGCCGTCCTCGCTGGTGGCCAGACGAGTTTCTGTCGAGGATCCCCCGGCTGAGCTCGACATCCCACTGCCCGAGCAGATCCCACCCGAGATGCAGCAAAAACTGGCTGAGCAGAACAAGAAGCTGTTGAACAAGCCACCCAGGCGGCTGTTGTTGGACAGCCCCGATCAGACCCGGGCCTCGGTGGAGATGAGCCCGGATCAGCCCGTTAGAAAAACTAGCAGAATGCAGCATCAGGGAGCATCCAGGATCCCCAAGAAGGAGTCGCGTTCAGAAGCGAGCAGAGCCGAAAGTACATCAAGCAACCAAGTTCAGGACCAAGCAGGTTTAGGAAATGGAAGCGAAAGCTCGAGTCTCAGGGTAAGAAAAAATAAAATAACAATAAAAAAATGTCAAAGGCAAAGATTAACTCACAAACTATACATATTGCATTTTAGTGTATTTTATCTGAATCTGATTTGTGTTTTGGCAAAATTGGAGTTACCTCATTTGTGTGAGGGCGTGATGATCGCAAACATTTTCCTTCAAATATATAAATTTTTTATTTTTTTTTAAATCTAATATTACTAAGCCCAATATGTGGAAACGATTATTAGCTTTGACACAAACCAGGCTTGTGCTTTTGATGAAGGTGAAGAACTGAGCATAACTATAACCATTATTACTCAAGATAAAATAAAAGGCATAGAGACGTTTAACTACCGTTCTTACAAACAGACTGTTATTAAATTTAAATTACAGAAATTCAAATATTTATTTGATTTGGTGACGTACTGTTGCAATGATACAAGTCGCCACTGATCACAGATGTCTAAAACAATTTCACAGCTGGAGACTGATGCTCCAAACTTAAGCAATGCATCATTTTCTGTAATGTAATTCTAAACAGAACATCTGGTAAAATCTTGTTTATGCAGGTCTGGTAAATTTAGAAGATATCAAGAAAATGAACTAATGTAAAGGCTGTGTTCAAGCTGTTAAAAAAGGCCTGCAGTCAGGATTAACTCTCATTGTATTAGTGATGTAGATTCCCTCACTGTACTGAAAATGAATAACCGCATTAATGTAGTTATCATATTAGGTACGAATATTGTGACGTGCATATTTTAATATAAAACTGCGTGAACAGGGAGACGATCGCTCTTCTGTCCTTCTGACCCCTGACACGGACCCTGACCCCTGTCTGACCCCTGAACAGCGAGAGGCCAAGCTCCGACGAGTGGAACGAATACGAGAAAGAGTCATACGGAGGTGGGTTTTCTACTGTCTTTTTTACTTGCTTAAATGGTTTGCGCATGTGCTTTACGTTGATGAACTTCTCCACAAATTGGTTGCTGTTTATCTATCAGCGCAGTCAGAGAGAGTGCTACTACACACAACCAAGTCCCAATCAGGGGACAGCGGAAGGACGTTCACCAGGATCGCCCTGATACAGCGAGAAAACAAAGAATGAAAGCAGGTACCTAACATGTGAAATATTGTGATTTGGATGAAGTCTGAGAATTAAGATACAGTTTAACCACAATTTAGTAATCACAAATCATTTTTTTTTTGGTTTTGTACTCATGAAACTAGCATTTACTCGATATTACCTTTAAAAGACATGCAATAGATCGGGGCTGATCAAGGCCTTTTTTTAACTGATCAGTAGAAGCATGAACCTAAGCCCAACCTTTTGTTTACATCTGTTGTCACACTGGTGTCATAAAGGGAGAGCAAAATACCTGGCAGGACCCTAAGAATGCAAATTTTGAACATGTTTCTTTATAAATGTGGCATTATTAATCAATATTTGATCAAATGATATACAAACTGAGCACAGTAGATATTTGTTCTGTGATTTTTTTTAATCAACAGAAACATGGCCTCAAATGTAGCTTAAAGCTACATATTCTACTAGAATATAAGAATGTAGTCAGTCTTGGTTTGTCTCAGAAATATTCAGTTTTGATCGGGGGGTCAGTAAGCGTCACAGAAGTCTTTGTCATGGTGGCCCTTCATAAGTTAAACACCAACACAGCTCTCTGCTTGCCAACACAGAGCTGTTAGTAGTGCGAGTGGCTGCCTTCTGTGGTCGCTACAGTATCAAACAGTATGAGACGCCACCTGGTGGTGCAACCAGGTACTACAGCTATTGTACAACACTTGAAGTGTGTATTATCAATGGTATCAGATAGGATCATCAGATACTTAATATTAAAATACTCAGATCAGATTAGAGGCAAAAAAAAAAAAAAAAGGTAGATCAGGACATCCCTAAATAGGAATATATACCACTTGTGTTTTAACTAACTGATAAATCTGCCCTATTTCCCCATTTCCAGGCCATGAATCTCACAATAGCTATGGAAGCAGTGAGAATAATTTCAGAAGTTCTGCAGAACTTCAGCTGTCTAGCACAACATCTCAGGATGACGATGAAGAACAACAACATGTTAAAAAATCTAAAACTCAGGTCAAGTTTGGGAACAAAGCACAGCACAGTGGGAGAGCAGGGGTTGCCAAAACCAAAATCAAACGTCCGGATTCACCGTATCACGTCTCATCCATGATTGTCTACCAGAAAGATGGAGGAAAAGGGTTCATAAGTTGCAAGGACGATGAGCAGAAGAAGCTTGAAGAACCTGCTGACGATGATAATGAAAGTGATTTCAAGTCCTCTGATCTGAGATCCAAGTGGTTCCTCTCCACCAACCAGTGGCAAGGGTTCATGCCTCTGCAGATCCCCGGCATAGAAACACTGTGCAATGAGGAGACGGCAGACATGGAGACTCAACCAGCTTGCTCTGATGACAATAATGATTCCAATGAAATGTCATCAACAGTGAGTGAAAGCTTAGAGAAAATGAAAGAGAACCATTCACTCTTCTACAAGATTGCATGTGACATCAGTATTTCCGACTCGGACATAACAAAGAATGATGTGAATCCATGTGCTCAGACATCGTCTAGGCCAGAAGAGGAGGAAACACTGCTGATCACTGAATCTGATGGGGCTGGTAATGGTGGGACATCATCCGACCAAGAGAGCAAGGATTCCACGCAGCATTTGACATCAGATGTTACTGAAAACAATCAAACAGCTGATAACAAATCCCAAGATTCAACAGGGGAAATCGAGGAGAAAGCAGCAATAACAACTACAGCAAATCCATCAGAAGAGGAATGCGTTAATGAAAAGATCACTCCAAACGAATACGAGGACAACTCAGGGCAAGAAAGCAAGCTGAAAGTTGCAGAAACCATCGATGAAGCTCGTGTTCAGGACGCTGATTCAGATCAGACCCTGGACAAATGTGCAAAGACAAAAGAGCCAGAAGAAAAGAAAGAGGACCAAGAAAGAGGTGAAGAATTAAGGAAATGTAGAAGCCTAAGTGCCGACAACTATGAGATTATGCAAGAAAGAGGTGACAAACACGTTGTCGCTCTATCCAGCTCTTCGTTTGAGGGCGGAAGTGTGATTCGGAGTGCTTCCTTTGGGAAGGCAAGAGTAACTGTACTGAGGACAAGTTTGTAGAAGCAAGAACAGTGGCGACTTAAAGAGCTTAAGTGAACGAACTTGGGAAGGACAAGAACACAGTTAAGTGATTTATCGTAACGGAAAATGAGAACGAATGAGGACTTGGAAGGGTTTTGACCTAACTTAGAGTTAGAATTTCTTTAATGGGAACAGAGAAAATCAGAAATGGAGGTAATATATCGTAAACTTGAACATTTCCATTTTCATTAGTAGGATATCAGCGCAGACACAATGGAAAGTCTTAATATATCATCAAAATACAACTATGTATGCAAATATACTGTAGTTCTTGCAGCTGATGGTACAAACCAAATACGTCATGTATGGTTGTTGTCAAATACGTGTCCAGTGTTTGAAGTTAACACATTCATTCCTCTCAAAATACGCATCTAACGCAACACAGGAATTATAGACGATGGCTGCTTTTGGTTCGGCAACATAACCCTGTCACCGTAACAAAATGTGTTTTGTATCACAGATTGTATCCTGATTGAATAAACATGTTGTGTGCTACATCGAGACGCAGACTCCCGCGTTAATATGTGCGAGAATCACATTTATGTTACATCCTTTTTGCTCCCACCCACCCCACCCCCCCTCCCCTCCAACGACGGTCCCCTGGGTGCTCGGTTTGCTGCTCTCTGAGGAGACCTGATGCAGAATTACATGGAGCCACCGAAAATGCCTTTGTCACTTTAAATCCTCGCCGTGTCTCAGCCGATGACATCATTGTCTGAGAACACATTACATCACCCCTTCCCAGGCTCTCTCTCTTAAAGACAGCACCACCTTATGTTTACTGAGCCACACACACATGCAGACACACACATACAGAGGGAGAGAGAGGGACCTACTGATCTGTTTACAAATGTGATATCAATACCAACATGCATATTAATAACAGGGGCATTTTATGCATGTATGGGCCGCTGGATTCATTCAGTGCTGGATGTTAAATTAAAGGCAGAAGATATGGATGTATAGCTCCATAAATGTAACAGGATTACATATGACAACATTCATTTTAAATGTGTTTGTGCTTTGATTTACTATTATTGCAACTACACTGCAGACATTGCTGAATAGTTTTCAAGTGTGTGTGCTCTGACATACATCGACTACACAGTCTGTTTGGAGCAGAATTGGGAAAAGGTGAAGCTCAGCATGTGAATAATGGTGATTTACGTGGCTGCTTCCATAAGATTACTACATATACTGACATATTAAACAGCTAGAGCTCAGATTAGTGGAATAAATGCTCACATGAGTTATTGTAATAGTTTGAAGTTGGGCCTGCAGCTTTCTTTTGCAACACACTTCAGTTATCATGCAGACAACACAACGTGCATGCACGCTGTCCATCACACATCCACACTCCCATTAAAGTGGTGATTCTGTGCACTGATTGCAGCTCAAAAATAAAAGCGTGCACAATGCGCAAAGCAAAATGTCTGTCAGTGAGTTTGCTCTTGTCTCAGATATACATACACACTGTATAATTAATCAGGTGTTTGATTGGCCTGCGAGTGTGCGCGTGTGAGCGCGTGGTGCGCGCGTAAATCACAGAGATGCGGAGAATGCTGAGAGAATGTTTCTTTAAGACCCATTACCTTCCAATCCGACAGAGGGGGAGTCTGTGGTAAGGTGGCGTATCGTCTCTCTTCGCGTCCCCCTTCCTCGCCGTTTACATGTGGAGGGGCAAAAAACGAGAGGGACAAAAAGACAGAACGCACACAGCGGTGAGCTTTTTACTTTACGCTCTTTTTTTTTTTTTTTTTTTTGGTTTTTTTTCCGGGGGGGGAGGGAGGGAGGGTGGCACGCACACCGAGGTAAAGGATCCGCGGAGATGATGGACCTAAGGGATATTTAACATCAAACATGGACACTACAGGCTCCCCCCGATGACTGTGGTAAGGATGCAACTTCACACCGCCCCATAGCATCCCCTTTTTTTCCCACGTTTTGTTGGAGGGGGAGAGAAATAATATTCATCGAAAGACGCAGAAGGGAAGGAGGGGAATGTGCATGCATCGATACATGCATGTGTGCGTGCAAGCGTGCGATAACAAGTACCTAACATTGTGTTGTCAAGGATTGAGAGGGAGGGGGGGTGTATGTGTGTGTATATATATATATATGTGTGTGTGTGTGTGTGTGTGAGGAGGATGATGATGATGGGGAGGGAGGAAGGGGAGAGGGGGGGTCTGTTTGAATAGAAGCAAATATATTAGATAGACTTGAGCAACGCTCGGTGCCCATGTCAGGCATTGACAGGTGTGTTGGCAGCGCACGGCACGATTTATTTAGGGCGCGCTTGCTCGCTCCCGTTTGCATACAGTTAGGTGAGGTGATAGCTACTTGAGAGAGAGAGAGTCCTCATAAGATCAGAAGATGCCACTGTATATTGGCCTACTATGTGTTGCTTGTAATTAATCATGGCTGCAACTAAGCTCTCTGCCGTTGGGGAGCTTTGTAGTCAAACCACCCAGTTCGTCTCAGTGCTGTCACCGGCCCTATGGGGTTGAATTCCATAATGTCTGGAGAGAGAGGGGGAGAGAGCGCGAGGGGGGGGGGGCAGGCCTGAAAATGTGCCATGGATAATTTTTGGGGGGCTACTTTTTTTATTAATTTTTTTTTTTCCACAGAACAGATTTATCTCGCTCCTATTTGGTCATTTTTACGCACCGAGCGTTTTTTTTTTTTTTACTATGAGAATGTTGATCTGCGCGTGCGCGTTCGTGCCAACCATCATCAAATGGTCTTTCCTTCCATACATACATACATACATACATGCATACATCCAGATATGAGGAAGGAAGAGGAGGGGAGAGGGGGGTAGCCACAGATCAGTCGACCTGTCATCTGGAGAGCCTCGTCATTTTCTGTATGCGCTCGTGGATGCCAAGACGCGCGTCAAAAGTCCGGATCCGCTTTTTTTTTTTTTTTTTTAGCTTTTCTATACCACAGCTGCCGACAATCACTTATCGATTCCACGTGATGCGTTTCTTGCACGGGGTGGAGGGAGGTGGTGGTGGTGGTGGGGAACCGTTTCATGGTATTAGGAGGGGATGGAGGGTGGAGGGTGGTGGGGTTCATTATTAGTCGCTATATGCTCTGCTTTTAAAAAAAGAAATGCCAGGATTGCATGCGTACTTCTCTCGCTGTGAGGGTGGTTTAACATTCAATTGGATGTAAAACCAAAAAAAAAACAAAAACGATCCTCATTCTTCAGTTTCTCATTGTCGGGAGCCTGCAAACCCCCCATCTCTCTCTCTCTCTCTCTCTCTCTCTCTCTCTCTCTCTCCGCCCCAGTGTCTGCTGCTGGAGGAGAGCTGTTTTTTTTTTCCTGCTCTCTCTTTCTTTCTTTCACAAACACTCAACAAAAAGCCATGATATTTCCCCATTTTTAGGAAGAAAACACATCCTAGTTAGAGGCCTTGTGCAGCAGCAGGATGCTCTACATGGTAGGATTCAGTGTGATGATGATGATGATGATGATGATGATGATGTGGGCAATCATGATATGAAATCACACACACACTCCCTGATCGATCCCAGCGTGGTGACACCGTGACATGAGCTCGCCCATTACACCAGTGAATCTAATGAACGTGCCTGATAATGTAGCTGTACATTATAGGAAAATGTTATCACCAGCTCATTGTTTTCCAAGCTGCCCCCCTTCTCTCTCTCTCTCTCTCTCTCTCTTTCTCTCTCTTTCTCTCCACCACCAAAGCAACTATTCAAAGAAAAGGTCTCATAAAGCTGTAATGTTATGGCCCGATAACTGCTCCACAGTGTTCCCTCTTGTTTTCCGGTTAACTATCTCCCTCTCCTCTGCACACACTCATAAACACACACACAGGTCCTGAAGCCCAGTGACCTCACAGCTGACGCTTCAGTCAAAACTGCAGGCTGCACATTTATATTTTGTACTGTACTGAATCAGGACTCCAGCAATGATTTCTTTTTTTTCTTTTCTTTTTTGGTTTGTTTTTTTCAGTGCGGATTCATCATATGACACAGTGGGAAATGCAGAGAAGTATGACTGTTAGCTGCGCACTGGCTGGTATTGTTAAAATAGTCAGTCATTATGTCACTGTGGTAGTTTTTTACTGTTTTAAGCTTTTTTTCTTGTAGGCCATCTTGTACCTCAATGGTCATATTTTATGTGTTTCAAGCGGTTTGTACCAACTGAGGATGTTTAAGGCAGCTCAGATCACAAAGGGACAGAAGCTGCTGCTTGTGTTGCATCTTTGGTCAACAGGAACCAAAAACATCGGGGGTACCTGGCGTAGTTTAATGAGTATTTTCAAAGAGGCAAATAATGGATCAGCTCAGGGCATTGGTGCCATCAGTAAATGGCAAAGAAGATTTTGATAATCATCTTTAGAGTAGAATAGAGCTTTATTGTCATTGTTAAAAAACACAAAAAAGGCAGCTCTTTGGATTAGCAGCATACAACAAAAGAGCAAAAAATAAAAGTCATTCCAATAAAAATTATAAAAGTAAAATGAAAAATATGATTCCACTGTGTAAGAACAAGGATAACAATAAAATTGCACTGTGTCAGAACTAGATTGCACTGTATCTTCTTTTTTTTTAATGTCGAAAAAGCTTCTAAATCCAACATAATTGGCGCCATTGTGATTCTGGACAATCTAAAAGCACCAAAAGAGAAAGACTTTGTGTTATATTTCAACATAGTTGACACTCAGATCATTTGGTTAAGTATCTAACTGTAGATTTTTTTGGTTAAAATCACTTCAGACACAAAATAATAATAATCCCAACATCCTCCATCATCACAATCAGCCTCCTTGGTGCTCAGCAGCAGTTTATTAGTGATCCTATTCACTCAGGTGTCTTCCATGAGAGCTGAAGCTCCTCTGCCGCCCTGCAGCAGGTTCATCATCACCAAAGTTTTCTGCCTCTGGGTTAAAAGTTCACCGCTGACATTTGTTGTCGCGGCGGCCTCACCTTTTCAAGCCTTTGCACGGTAACGATGTCTGTGGCAGGGAAATTCTAAGCCGTCTCATTTTGAACTGTATTTTAAGGAAATGCAGTCATTGCCAGGTCAGTCTTGCATCAGTAATTATCCGTCAGTGGAGCGGGAAAGGAAGTAAGTTGCTTTTTTTTTTTTTAGTGGGACACACAGTGAGGTTGCCAAGTGCTGTAGCCAGCTCACCAGCATGAGAAGCTAATTCAGAGCCTCCAATTACCAGCGAGCAGCCACCCCATTTTTAATTTATTTTTATTTTTGTTGGTCCTGGATATGACAATAATAAGCGGCGGTACATATGCGATTCCCCTCTGCAGCCTTTTGATGCACACATTGCTCCACCTGTATGAGGAATAGTTCAGTCATCCGGTGTGAATACATGCATCCACACTGCTTAGTATGGTTATTGGTAATGAAGTGCTTCAGAAAAGTCTCCACAGTCTGAAATCTCAGCGTATTTCGGCCCTGTTTTCTGCTGTAATCACTCACTGTGAGCTTTTATATTGTATTGGTCACAGTTTTTTTTAATGCCACTTAGGCCCCTGCACCAATAAAGCATCACTGCATCAAAACAGAACAAAATAAGTGCAATCATGTTTGTAAAATTAAATAGCTTCCAACAAGTTCTAACCCAAACTGTTCAGACCTAAAAATAGCATAATAGCACTTTAGAAATACAAACACATAGAAAACCTGTCTGAGAATTAAACAGAAGCTTCGGGATTAGACCCTGCTTTCACTCTCAAACAAACAGACTTGTCCTGATACGAGGAGTAGTGGCTCATTTAGCCATGTTACATTACTGGGAGGATGCATTTATAAAATCCTTTTCCTCAGCTGCTTTCCTCATGATTTTGATTTTTTTCTACATTTTTACTCACATTAGTGTTATTTCTTATGAGCTGATTTCTTTAAAGCTCACCTGTAAGCATGAGGGACGCATTAAAAGCATTTAGAGACAAATTCTTGCAGGAGACACAAGACATAATCAGTTGGCAACTTGTCCTTTTAGTCATGTAAAACTTCAAAATAACCAACACAAACGTTTTGATTCCTTTGTGAAAGTCCCTCCTGTGTTAATCCACGTCTCCTCTTCCCCTCACTACAATGCTCCTCATAATAAAACCACTAGCAGACTTATTTTTCACTGGTGCTGAGGCCCATGTGCTAAATATGCATGATTCACAAAATGGATGATTTTGGTTGAACAAAGAAATTCTTTATTGCACTGCCCAGTCTCACTGACTTGAAAAAAAAAAGCACAAAAAAAAAAAGCCTGCATGGTTCACTAAATGAGTCCAAACCACTTAAAAGTATAAAGGCCAGTGCGAGCCCCTGAGTGCTCCAGACAAGACAGTGAAGAATACTGGAGGACGGAGAGGCACGCGAGGCGATATAATAATGCTGATTGCCTGGATCCACACCATTTTGGCCCCAACTCTTTGCAGGGTGAGGCCTCATTCAGCGCAAAAACAAAAAACAAAGGTAATTTAAGCAGACGGTTAAAGGAGCATCACTGGAGTGAGATCTCATCTTTGAATCATAATTGCTCGCTTCGCTTTTTTAAGGAAAACTCCGAATGTGACCAAATTAAAGTTGTTATTTCGCCTCACTTACCAAGATTAGCCTTTTAACATTTCAACGAGTGCTGAAGTCGCAGTGTTTACATTAAGATCATAAAGTAATGGCCCAGCATGTTGGGAAATGCACTTGTTTGCTTTCTTGCTTAGAGTTGCTGTCTGTTAAATATAAGGCAGCAGCCAGTTGGCTTTAAAGATCACATCTGATGGTGAAAATCTAATTATTTATTTTACATCCTGGACCAGGTTTGGAGAACGACACTGTTGGATCTATGAATCAGGCTCAACAGCTTCTCAGCATTCAGATTCTACAACAGCGTAAACTAAAAACCAGACCTTAAACTCTGGTAACAATCACGTTTTTTTTTTTTTTTTAACCTTGTGAACATGTAATGTTTTTATATCCTGGAAGATCACACACATCATCAAATATCTCCAGTTTCTCCACCTTCAAACTGCAGTGTACCGATGACATCCGCAAAAACCCAGATTGGGACTTCCAGGCTTTCATATGCAACAAAACTAAGGAACCAATCACGTCAACCTGCAGGGTGGGGCTTCCTGTATCAGACTTCCTGAGATTTGGTTTCCGATTTGAGCGTTTATGGCTGCATTACCACTATATCTGAACATTTTTTTGTACCACAGAACAGTTTGTAGGTGAGTTGGTGTGCTGGAGCGGCAGCGAGGTGGGTGGAGAAACAGGCAGGGACTTCATAGGTTTGCACATTCCAGGGAAAGCAGCGGTGTAGAGTTAGTTGTAAGCAATTTTAAGGCAGGAAGGGATTATTTTAGTGAAAAAATATTGAGCGTTGTACACAGAAATTCATTTTTAGGGGTTTAATAATCCACCATACATGGGTTTTAATTTAACATAAGTGAAAACTGCTACCAGGTCACCAAATAAACGGTTCAATCAGTTAAAAAAAGAGTCTGATGACCAGCAGCTGATCGTCAGTGATCGGCAGATTTTGCCACCTTTGGACAAAGCCAAGTTAACGGTTTCCTCCTGTTTAAATTCTTCACTCTGAGCTCAGTAAACTGGCTAATGGCTTTATATTACACACACAGGCATGACAGCAGTATTGATTTTCTCGCCTAACTCTTGGTATTTCCCAAATGTTGAACTACTGATTTAATACGCAGATCTGTGTCATTTGGACTACAACCGAGTTCAACAGTAATAATTTCATTCCTGCCTCCTCAAGACGCTTCTCATGTTGCGTGACTCAGTGTGTACGCTACTCAAATACACTTTTCATTTCATTCGCTGCAACTCGAGAATCCAAAGGTTTTGCCGAGGATGTATAAGCACAGATTCTATTTGAGTTGTCATCACCGCAGCGTATTTGTTAATTTGTCAGAAACGCTTATTGTAAATCATCAGTTGCCATTATT
Source organism: Stegastes partitus (assembly GCF_000690725.1). Taxonomy (NCBI): domain Eukaryota; kingdom Metazoa; phylum Chordata; class Actinopteri; family Pomacentridae; genus Stegastes; species Stegastes partitus. Next base: position 370,094 of record NW_007578037.1, on the reverse strand, counting down.
TCCGTACAGATACCATACATGAGTCTGTGCTGTCTCAAACTGTGAGCTCATGCTCGCAGTGTCGTGTCTCATTTGTTATATTTGCAGTGGGATTTATTTTTTTTATTTTTATTTTTTTTAGGAGGATCTAATGCAATGCCTGCTCTGTTTTGCAGCTCTTGTCCCCGGTGCTGTGAGGAGCTCTGCCTCGTGGACACAATTTAGGAGCATCGGCCCTCCTTTATCCCTTCCTTCCCCCCGTGTCCCCTTCCCTTCCTCACCCTCCGCCAATCCAAGCAACCCACAGAACGGCTTCCCCTCTTCCTCTTGCATAACAGGGGAACACATAAGCATTCTGATCATTTACCATGCAGGTCGGGACTTTGTGAAGGAAGACGAGCGAGCAAAGACAAACAGAAGTGAGCGGAGAGAGAAAAAAAACAACCCATAAAGGCAATAAACACAGGAAGATGTAGATGTAGACGCGACCAAAGGAATGCTATTTTTGGAAAGATGTAAAGATTTATATTTTGTACATCTAACTTTTAGTACGAGCTCATAAAAAAAAACCAAGGCACGACTGCAAGACATTTTGCACGTACAATCCCCTTATTTTAGTTAAGTTGACACACACGCCACGGTCTCATGATGATGTGCGAGGTGATGCCCACCATATCTGAGGATGGGCGAAGCGGGACTGGCGGAGGGCCCTCGTCGCCTGCCGGGGCCGGGGTCGGAGGCCCCGGGGGCGCGATGGGCGGAGGGGGGTTCAGTGGCAGGGAGGCCCGAGGCGGAGGAGATGAAGGAGGCAGCACAGGGAACCTGGAGTCCCTGATGGTCAACATGCTGACGGAGAGGGAGAGGCTGCTGGAGAACCTGAGGGAGACGCAGGAGAGCCTGGGTACCGCTCAGCTCCGCCTCCGCGAGCTCGGCCACGAGAAGGAGTCGCTGCAGAGGCAGCTGTCCATCGCTCTTCCACAGGTAAAGAAAGCTGTGTGTTTGTGTTTACAAGCTACGTATGTGCACAACTCGGTCATGTTTGGATGCTTGATGCAAGCGTTTTAACGAAGGCGTAAAAAAACAGAAGATGCAGACTTCCAGGTTTTTCTATGCAATAAAACAAAGGAACTAATTCTGTCAGCTGGCAGGGCGGAGCTTTCTGTGTCATTGTTCTTCCTCGGTTTCTGGTTCAAACATGTATGAATGACTCCAATGTTACTACTTGCCATTTTGTGGCACAGAGTGATTTTACAGTGTTTGAGGAGAGTCGTAGGTGAGCTGGTGTGCTCGAGGTGCAGTGAGCTGGGTGGAGAGACAGGCGGGGACTTTATATATACATGAAGAGTTCATTTGCAAAAACCGCTAACTCCATTTTTTTAATTTTCAGATTTTTTTTTTTTGTAGTTTGCTTGAGATAATATCAATCAAACTGAAGTTGAATGGATTTGACTCAGTAGAAATGACAAAAATAGAGATAACTTAAGTTTGATATTGTCTCAGGCAGACGATAGAAAATTGGGTTTCCTGGAGGTTTGTGAAGAAGGAGATATCTGTTTTTGCAAATGAACTCTTCATATATATATAGTGCTTAACAGATTTATTAGACCACCACCTATTGTAAGGTTAATGCCACAGCTGCTCTACATTAACAGCATTGGTAATTACCAAAACCATTTTTTATGTTTCTGTAATGGTTAATACACCAGTATGCAGAAGTTCTTTAACCAAAATGTTGTTTGTAATGTGAAAATATAATTGTGAAATTTCAAATTTACTGTTTTACAAAATAAGAAACACAGCATAGTAAAGCACATCATTATTTCTTGATTAAGATGTCAAACTATAGTCATTTACTTGCATTCCTAAACAAAAGGAGTTTTAGTGGTTGGATGTTGTGCGATGCTGGATAGTCTATGGGTCTAATAAATTTGTTAAGCACTCTGTATTAACGGGAAAGTGATAATGTAAAGTTACATCTAAATCTTTTTTAGCCAAGAGAGGATTATTTTCATGAGAAAATGTGTCACCTTTACACACAGAACTGAGTTTTTAGGGTTTTATTCATTGGCTGCAGAGTGACTTCAGTTTAGCATAAAAACCACCTCCTTGCTGATCCTCGGTGCCTCCAGAGAATAGTCACGTATGAGTGTGTTTTTCTGAGTGTGTCATTGTGAAGTGAGCTCATTAGACAGTAAGCCTTTGCAGTGACAGATCACGGAGAGAGACGCTGCTAGAAAGTAGAAGTTAGCTACTTCACCTCCTCTCTGCGTCTTCCTTCACTAATGTTGCTTCTGCTGCTGCAGTGAGTTTACGTTCCTATCATCTTCTGGCTGTCTAGTCCAAGCTGCATTTGCAGTTTTCCCCCTCATTGTGTAATCAGGTTTTATTATGTTTGTTGACTGTATTGTTAGCGGATGATTAATGACACTGGAAGATAATATTTGTTAATGACTTCAGCTGAACGCACATGAATACTTAATTTTGCAGGAATTCGCTGTGGGTAGAAATTGCTTATTGATAATAACTGGAATCTGGAGATTTTATTTTGCTGTACAGTTAAAACATGAGCAGCTTTTTCTCTTTTCTTTTTTTTCCCACTTGGACAAATCCTCAGCTCTGACTGTGAATGTTGTGTTTACAGTATTTATAGTGCGCTGTCACACTTTAATGTTTTTCAGCGCTATATGTGAGATCGCTTTATGTTTTCTAAAGGCTCTAATGTGTCAGGTAGATCAGGATGTTAGCTAAATAACATTCAGTCAGGTTCCCTATGCAGTGCTTTGTGATATAAAAGCAGCTCTGACTTGACTCATGTTATATAATCGTATAGAAACCTGAAGAATCTGATACAACACAGTTTGACATATTCTATGAGTCTTTGAAAGTCTGTGTAAAGCGATACAAGATGTGCATTCTGAGCTTGTGACGCCACAGAAAACTCAGCCAAATATGAATAATTAAAAATAAAAAGTGTATGATTCAGGTTTCAAAATTGTGACAAAATATAAACAGCATTCTAATTTGACACTCTGAGGTTTGTCTGCTGACGGCACCGATCAACAGCTCAAATGAACCGAACTAACCAGACAAACAGGTCGGACTTTGGTTTAACTGAACCAAACAGGTTAGATGTGAAATCACGAATGTAAACTGTAAATACTGAATATTTTCACTTTGTTACCTACTGTAGTAAACTAAGCACACATTGAAACTTACAGTAACTGGTGGGAATGCACTGCTAACGTTAGATGTCGATAGGATGGGAAGATGAAGGCTGGTTATTGCCCATCCACTAACAGACGACTATCTACAAATCACATTTGTCTCTAATGAGAGTTTATAAACCTGCACAGGTGGTGGTGATTCTCTTTACAAAATCAATCCACCTCTTCTTCATCTCATCCATCCATCCATTATCTATACACCGCTTAGTCCTCATTAGGGTCGAGGGGGGCTGGAGTCTATTCCAGCCGACTCAGGGTGAAGTCAGGGGACACCCTGGACAGGTCACCAGTCTATCACAGGGCTACACTTAGAGACAGACAACCAAGCACACTCACATTCACACCTACGGATAATTTAGAATCACCAATTAACCTCAACATGTTTTTGGAAGCCGGAGAACCTGGAGAGAACCCACGCTGCCCGGGGAGAACATGCAAACTCCACATATAAAGATCCCGGGTGTCCTCACCGGGACGCGAACCAGCGACCTTCTTGCAGGGAAGAGTAATTTTCTGAGCAAAAGCATAGCTAGCTATCTAACTGTAGACTGTAGTAACTTGTGATTAAGCACAAGATTCACGGATGATCTAGTTTATAAAGTATCGAGGGAGACGCAAACTACGGTTCTTGTACGTCACCGAGCCAACTTCCTGAAGACAAACGTGATGAAACTCCACAATTCAGTACTGCATAGTTCATGTTTCTTTTTTTTTTTTTTACATGCAGTGGTTTGTGGACATGTCTGTCTCCATTAATAAATCCTGAATTTCCTTTAAATATTTCTCCCAAAAATGGCACAAATTATAACAAAACAGCACCAGAACTACAAGCAAAAACAACTCTGGCATTTAATTAGCATCTCTAGAGCTGCAGCAAATGATCAATGGATTGATCAGCAGCTATTTTGGTAAATTACTCATTATGTACATATTTTTGAGCAAAAATGCCTTCTCCTTTATGTGTATTTGCTGCATTTCTTGCATAGTAATTTGTGTTTTAAGGTTGTTAATCTGACAAAAAAAGCCATTTAAAGATGCCTACTTGTAGTTAGAAAATTGCAGTGAATATCTTTTATATATTGTTATGACATTTTATAGACTGAGGAATTAATCAGTTCCTTAAAATAGAACAGACAGATTAGTCAACAAATAAAAACAATCATTAGCTATGGTTGTAAACACCTCGAACACAACGCCACGTAGCAGTCGAAGTATGAGAATTTTGACGTTGGAATGCGCGACGGTTTATTTGTGTACGTGAGATGTATTTACGGTTTGCGTAACTCGGTTTCCACGTACACTGTCGAGCAGGACTGCAAATGAATGCAGACCTCAGCCTCTAATGATAGAGTGAGATGAAATAGAAAAGAAACGACAAGGGGACAAGGGAAGCCAACTGAGAAGCTGACCCCTATCCAAACAAGAAACAATCCCATAAGGCCAAGAGCCAATGAACCCACTGTGTCACCATCTGTAGAGATCTCTCTCTGGCTCTTCCTCGCTTCCCCCTTTTGCCAACGCAGGCCCGTTTCATGTGTCTACTTTCGACTGTTTTTGAATCATAAAGCAGGTAATCCTGACCATAAACATCTGCACGTTATCGTCATTCTCATAAACAGCGATCGCCTCCGTGCCGAGAGCCTTGGATGTGTTTTATGGAGGCATAAAGAAATCATTGACCGTGGATTCTACGAGTTTTTGCTCACTGCGTGTTATTTTCTTAAGCAAATCGTGTGAGGCGCGCTCTCCCGTTTGCAGCGTCGAGTTGCAAAACGTATTCCCGGTGGTGTTGTAAATGACATATCGACGCTTGTGTTTTTTGGGGTCTCTCTTGTGCATTCCGGTGCCGAGCCATTGTGTAACAGTGTGATGTAATCCGTCCGTGAATGCGAGTTCACAGAGCAGGATGAGCAAGAGAGAGTGCTGGTGGAAACTGTGTCAGTGATTTACATGATTATTATGTAGGTTTACATCATGTAGGGCCTCCTACATTCCTGGTCTCAGGTGTTTCACAAATTGTGTTTCTGGACGCCTTTGGTTATGCTTATTTTTAGAATTATGTGTGCATGTGCTGTGTGTGTGTGTGTGTATGTGTGTGTGTGTGCTTAGAGCAGCCAATTGTATTTCATTTCCAGAGTCACTGGATTTTTTTATTTATTTTTTTTATGCCGTGCCTGAGTTATTATTTGTTCCTTTAAACTCTCGTCGCAGCCCATCTGGCTGTGCGGAGACCACTTTTTAAAACCATACATTTAGACAGTTTGTTTTCTCGCCCCTGAACGCAGCTTGTGTGTTCCACAGGAGTTTGCTGTGTTGACTAAAGAGCTGAACGTTTGCCGGGAGCAGCTTCTGGAGAGGGAGGAGGAGATTGCCGAGCTCAAGGCGGAGAGAAACAACACACGTGTAAGATGTTTAGCGGCCATTTTGCTTATTAGCACTGTAACAGCCTCTTGTGTTATCTTCCTCACCCATTGTGGTTGTGTGGGTGTGACACTGTTTCATTTTGCTTCTGCTTTTTTCTCCTCTTCTTCCTTTTTTTTTTTTAATCATCCGCACACTCCATTCTCTCTTTTTTTTTTTTTGGTCTGTATCTGCCTCCCTTATCTCTCCCACTCACTCTTTGTACCTTTTTGCTTCTCTGGACACTTCTCACCTCCCATTTTTGTCCCCTTGTCACACTCAAAACCCCTTCACTCCTCTGCCTCTTCTCTGAGCCTTCTTTCTGGTCCTGCACTCTCATTCTCGCCGTCCCCATCCTTCAAGCTGCATTTCTTCCTCCTCTCCGTTCACCCTTTGCATTCTCCCGTCACCTCACTATCTTCTCCCCCCCTCTCATCTGATCCTGTAGCTGTTGCTGGAACACCTGGAGTGTCTTGTGTCCCGCCACGAGCGCAGTTTGAGGATGACGGTGGTGAAGAGACAAGCCCAGTCCCCAGCAGGGGTCTCCAGTGAGGTGGAAGTTCTCAAGGCCCTCAAATCCCTGTTTGAGCACCACAAGGCCCTAGATGAGAAGGTGGGTGCTAAAAAGCAGCTAAAAAATGATATTTTTTTCACCAACAACGGATCACATGACTACTCAGGTTAGCTTTAGGGTGCGTTCGGTGTCACTCAGCCGACTTTCCTCCCTGCTCTCATTAGTGTTATTTTGCAGCAGACAACAAAAGAAACAGACTCTGCGCTTGTAGACTTAAACTCAAACCACGGATGTGTAAAGTTAGTGACTAACTGATGAAGGTGATGGAGCATTTAGTAGCCAAAGAGCACAATATTTCATTCAAAAACTGGTGGAGACCAAAAATGGAGCTAAAATGATGAATGAAGCCATAAAAAAGACACCAAATTAAAGCTGCAGCAGGAGTAGTTATTCCACTGCGCCACCACATCTTTTGCCCACTCTGGGCTTCAAATTTTATAAATCCTGAAAACAGAGCCAAGAGGAAATTAAGACCTCTAGTTTTCTCTCAGTCCACTTTAACTACGATCTGCTGAAATGTTGTGAAGTTTTTGCCCAGTGACACCAAACAAACTAAAAAACTGCTTACAGCAGCTTTAACCTCTTAAGACCCGAGCTCTTGTTTGAGATGCATTTTTTTAAAATTTCTTGATCAGATCAAATATTAAAGATAATACAAAATAAAAAAATACAAAGAAAATAAAAATGTATTTTAAAAAATATATTAAAAGATTTTTTAAATAATAAAAATATGAAATAAATAACAATAATAAAATTATAATAATCAAAAATTAAAAAATAAAAATTTAAAAAATTCACAACTTTACTGTCTTTGCAGACATCTGTTCAGGAATATTTGCAGTTATTTGAAAGAAAAAAATATGTATATTATTTTATGTATATTTTCATGTATTTCACTTTTCAAAATGTTTTTTTTTTTCCAAGTTTGCGATCTGTGTTGGCAAATTACAGATAATATCAAATAAAAATCTCCAAAAAATTTAATTGACTGTCAAAAATAAACACCTATATCAATATTTTGCAAATTAAAAAATAAAAATTTAAAAAATATTACTTATTGTGGTAATATAACTCAAAATGTGATGATCAGGTCTTAAGAAGGTTAATGCTAATGTTTCCCTGTAATTGCTGGATTTAGGGTGATTTGTTGGCATTGTATTCATAACACGTTTCTTGCTGCACCCAAATGGCCAAAGAAGTGAAAAATAAATTAGAAACTTTTTTTTTTCTTTTTGGCTTCACATAACTTGAAACCTGGCCTGTTGGTAGATATTTTGGATATCGATACCGAGGATATCGTATATGATGAAGTATTAGTCAGAATACTGTAGTTTTAGCTCACAGGCTGCAGCTGTTACTTTCTTTAAGTAGACTGTAAAAGTGATTGATCAACTAAAAACTTTTTATTTCATTAGCAAACAACTGTTTTACTCCTAAGTTGGCACTAGAGTATTGTTCAGTGTGATCAATACAAGCCCCGATGAATAAATCCCTTCAGCCTCAGAGACTTTTTCATGAGGATGATCGCACCCATTGCTGGTGTTTGTTCAATAAATAAATACAAATAAATCCAATACAATTCACAGAATGCACCTTTTTTGGGGGGAACTTCTATTGTGGTGTCAGTGTTTTAGGCTCTTTCTAAAAAGTTTATCAGGAAAGTCAAGAGTTAGCAGCTCAGCTCTTCATCTTACTGCCACAGTGGTTGGCTGACCTCTATATATTTCTATTTCTTCACTCTGCAGGTTCGAGAGAGGCTCCGTGTGGCCCTCGAGAGGGTGTCCATGTTAGAGGATCAACTTGCCGCATCTTCTCAAGAGGTAAAGTCGTGAAAGAACTCCTGCATCACAACATTGCTTTACCCAGCTCTGTGTGAGGAAAAACATTAATTTGGAATCTCTGTTTGCCCATTTTGTCTCCCTCTTTGCAGGTAATCTCTTTAAGAGACCAAATTAAAAGACGTCAGCAAGGGGTGGACGGCGGGAAAGATGTAAGGGAGGGTTTTATGCATGTTGGTTCCAGTTGTTTTTGTGTGTGTGTGTTAGCGCCCAGACAGTCAGTAGAAAAGTAGAAACTGGGTTCCATCAGTGTGATTATAACTCATCTACAGCTCATTCATATTTAGCTGCACTCTTAGCTGGCTCTAACTGATTGTTTCTCTTCATCATTCTCATTTCTTGCTGTATTGTCACCATTCCAGCGACTGCCCAACGGTCCCTCCTCTGGCCTGGAGGACGGGGAGCTCGAAAGACAGAGAGAAGGAGAAATAGAGCGACAGAGAGCCGAACTCTCCCAGCTGAGGGAGAGGCTGGCCCTCATGTGCCGGCAGGTGAGCATTTTCAGATCCCGTTCATCTGTCGTGGTGAGAAGCAACGCGAGGTTTGGAGCTTCATCGTAGCAAGGACGGTTTCAAAGCTTGCGTTTTCAGCGTGCGTTTTTTGCCGTCACATTTTTACTCAATGTGGGCCTCTTTGTTTTCTGCAATAGTCCTGCACCACTATTGAAACAACACAAATGTCTTCAGAATCAGAAATACTTTACTGATCCCCTTTCTGTTACAGGTGCTCCCAATAAAAGGTCTTAAAAGAAGTAGGAACGTATAAAATATATAATAAAAATCTAAACACAAGTATTAATGTGAAATAAAATATATTTAAACACAAAATATAAATGTACATTCTGCTCTTGTATATGTATATACACTGTAATAATAATAATACTACTATTTACCTACAGTTGAATTCTGAATTATAGATTAAAGATTAGAGATTATCTTCTCTATACTTTGGCACAGTTAGAATACAATAAATCCTTTTTTCTTTTTTTTTTTTTAAATAAAGTTGAAGTTCTGTGATTATTTATTTTTCCAAAACTGAAATGACTTGAAGTCTTTACGTGCCCCAAACTGTTACCAGTGCTAGAAAAAAAACGGTGACTCTACATACTATAGAAACAGTTCGACCTATTTTTGTCACATGACTGTTGGTCACAGCTGAGTCACAAATGGCTCCAAGATTCTTCATTTTTTACAGCATCTGGTTCAGAGCAGACAGTTTGTGGCTAATTTTTAAATAAGACGTAGAAGAGAAGGAATTTCGAGGAAAGATCCTGATTTTTAGCTTAGATTTGTTAAAATTTCCTGATTACTAGACATTAATAGTTCAAGGACCGTTGGGAAGTTGATAATCCGATAATTCTTTCTGTTTCAACAGTTTCTGACTGATTTATGTGGCTGTTTTGGTGATTTTTTATCAAAAACAACACGCCTTTCTGCAGGTTCCAGGGTTCAGAAAGTTAGATGAAAATATTTGAGTTAATAATATTAGATGTCCACGATTCGGTAACAACTGACGTCACTTAAAAATAATATCTTCCTGTATGATTTCTAAAGACTCTGAACTCTACAACAGGACGATGCTGGTGTGGTTCCATCAAATTTAACATCATTAACAAACAGCCTCGTATCTATCACTAAATTTCTACTGGCTCATGGAAACACGTTGTTCTAAATGTCCCGCCTCAAACCTGTGTGAAAAAACACACAAAACCTACTTGCAAGTGCAGTCCTGTTTCTGTTCCCTTTCCTAATTTAGTTTATGTAACCAAGTGTGGCTATAGAGCAGTGTCAGGCTGCTCCACAGTCATCTCCAGCAACACAATGTAACCCAGGAAGGAGGAGAACACCACCGAGTTGCTTCTGCCGGTCAACCTCTTCCCTCTTGTGGCTGCTCACACTATTGCAACTGCTTTATAAAGCCTCAGTATGATCGGAAATAAAGACGCCATTTGAACTTAATCACAGACGTGCCGGATGCAGTGACAAAGTCTCACGTCATGATGAAGATGACTAATTCAAAAGAGAAATAATTTGCTTTATAATTCTCTGACTGTCTGGTGATAGGATAAACGGACTGAATAAAAAACAAAGAGACACATTGGGCGTCAGTGTGGGGTTTTTTAGGAGCCTTACATTGACCAGACGGACGTTTGTAATCACTCACTGCCGTGTCTATTTACGCTCGGCGCTGTGGCACTTAACACTGACTCACGTAGGTTCAATCTGTGTCATCTCTCGTCCCTTTGTGGTGTCACGTCAGGTTGGGGAAATAGAGGAACAGCTTGCGGCCGCCAGGAGGGAGGTGACGAAGTCGGAGGAGGCCAATCAGAAGCTCCAAAGAGAAGTGAAAGAGGTCTGTTGGGCCAATCTGTCTCTTCCTGGCCAAGACCCCGAGCTCTCTCAGCACCCGAGTGTATATTTGAACACAACGGTCACACGCACTAGAATGTGTCATATTTTTCTCTGTGATGAGAGCGACAGATATTAAAACGGGGATGTTTGTGCTGATTGCCGTTACTGTAGATGTGCACATTTTAAATAAAAGCAGAATAAATTATAAACCCACTGCCACAATGTTAAAATCAACTTGTTATGCAGCTCATACACACAATAAATGATTCCCATCTTCTTAGACATCTCTTACTCGGCCACATAAGTGTGTAATAAGACCTGCTGTATATATTTTGACAGTTTCGACTGATCTTGTTTCATGACATATCGCTGTTTTCTTCAGGCTCTTTGCCAAAGAGAGGACATGGAGGAGAGAATTACAACACTAGAGCGGAGGTAACCTTCTGTGTTTTACTTCCATATATCTATTTCTAGCTTTCCTGAGGACACTTTTTTTTAATCTATTTTTTATTCTTGAACCATAATTTCATACATCAACTGCAACACACATAGCAGAAGGACCATATGTTTCACCTGTTGGCTGGCAATATGTTGCAAAGGTGTCCTGACACCTATTTATGCAGGCGAAGGTGGTTTTACATAATGACATTTGCATTACATTCTTATTAAGAATTCAGCTGTGTGCAAATAGCGAAAGGTTAAAGCTGTACTGCCCAGTTTGTCTGAAGGCCTGAATGTAGCTCATTGTGGATTCAACAGAGCATCATCCTCATTGTTTTTTAAATGCATGAGGCCAGAATATACCTGAGCTCATTTTTTTTTTAAAGAAATCACGAACCTTTTTTGAATTCCTGTCCTGTTTCTTATGCACAAGACAACCTACGTTATTAACAGATAATCACACGACTCCAGCAGGATTCTTACCTTCAGTGGTGTCTTTGTGCCGCCTGCAGGTACCTCAGTGCCCAGAGGGAGGCGACTTCTCTCCACGATATCAAAGACAAGCTGGAAAACGAGCTGGCAAGCAAGGAGTCCCTGCACAGACAGGTAAAGTTTGTCTCAAACAATCCAGCATCCGGCTATGGTTATAATAAAATCACTAACACGCTGCAGTATTTGACGGAGTTGTGCTGGTATCTACAAATATGGAAATGGATCTGGAGTGCCGGTTTGCGGCCACAGAGCTCATAAGAATGTGTTTCCTTCCGTGCATCCAGAGTGAAGAGAAGAACAGACAACTGCAGGAGCGTCTGGACGAGGCCAAGCAGAAGCTCCAGCAGACTCTACAGAGGGCCGAGACGCTGCCGGAGATCGAGGCCCAGCTCGCCCAAAGAGTGGCCGCTCTCAACAAGGTACTTTAAATCAGCCAATGAGGTCCTCTGCTGTCACATTTAGATTTATTTTACTGTGAGGTGGACAATGTGTGTGGGGTTATTGCATCTCAAATCATCAGGGACCTTCTGCTCGGCCATTTTTTGCTTGAAACTTTCTTATCAACACCTCTGGATAATTAAAATCATATTTGTGAAATTTTAGCTTGATATATCAACTAGTTCCCAACACTTTGTTTTAAATTGCAGGTTGACCTACTTTATTAAATTATATATATTATTCAGTTTTCTTAGTTATATTTTGACAACTGCTTTGGAACTCCACAACTCGGTTCTACTGGATTAGACACTCTACTCATATTGTAGCTTTTGTGGTAAAACCTCTAATACCTGCTCAATCAATTAAAAAATACTGTTTGCATAGTGTCACCAAGTATTTCAAATAAAAAACTATTTATAATTGTTTTGTTTTGTAATATTGTGACACGTAACTACATGTGGTTCACAAAACATCCCCTGTTGAATGTATTATCTTTTTTTTTTGTTAATGTGTGCTCAAAGATGGGACTTTTAATGACGGGTTAAAAGGTTGTTTTTTTGTTTGTTTTTTTTAATATCTCAACTCCTCAATAATCAGAGTATATCTGATCTATTTATCCAACACTGCAGATTCTGAATCAATGACACATTGAGAAATAACTGTGAAACTTTTATTGTTTTTGAGAAACTGCCGTTCAAGCATAGCCTCAATTTTTAATGTGTTGATGGGCTTTTTTTTTTTTCATATCTCAAAAAGTGTTTGATGTGTCAATCCGAAATTTCGCAAATATCCTTTTAAATATCCATTTTTTATGCTCTAAATATTTAAAGCAAATCAGGGCAGAAATTGTTCTAAAAAATTGATGATTTGAGATGGAACAACCCTCTATTGCATGCTGTCAAAACTGACAGTATTTGATTAAATAATTAGATCATATTACATCCTGTCAGTTGTGAATCTATGCTTCAGAAACTGGCTTTTAGCAGCATCTATATTCTCTGTTATTAGGCAGAGGAGCGTCACGGAAACTTTGAGGAGCGACTACGGCAAATGGAAGCCCAGCTCGAGGAGAAGAACCAAGAGCTGCAGAGGGTACATCTCTCTACATCCTCATTTTGAAATAAATTGTTCATTTTTTCGTCTGTTTTTTTTCTCCAATCTGATCCCTTCTCTTGCGGCTTCACTTTAGGCAAGGCAGAGGGAGAAGATGAATGACGAACACAACAAACGTCTCTCGGACACAGTGGACAAGCTTCTGTCTGAGTCCAACGAGAGACTTCAGCTGCACCTCAAAGAGAGGATGGCAGCACTAGAGGAGAAGGTAGGCAGAGAACTGATCAGTGGGGAAGTTTGATATAAACGGGTACGCAAGGATGCACTAAAGAATATCTATATCTATCCCTCTGCACTGCTAGAATGCTCTCTCTGAGGAACTGTCCAACATGAAGAAAATCCAGGACGATCTTCTCGCTAATAAGGTATTCAACTGCTCCATGCTGTCTTTATGTTCTCCTGACTATCTTTCCACCCAGTTACATATTTCTTATGTAGGGGAGTGACCCCCTGGATGATTCCACAGGTGATCTACAAAGCTCCTGTGTTGGCCTGGATCCACTCATTGTTTGATCTCCACTCATCAGGATGCAGTGTGACAATCTGGACTCTTAAAAATATTCTGTATGCGTGTGTGTGTGTGTGTGGGTTACAGCATCTATCCGCTTACCTGTTGTGGTTTGGACGTCTATCTGGCATTCTGGCAGCCTCCATGTTTCCCCGTTCAGGTTTAGTTAGATTTATTCTCTTAGGCTCCTGTGGCTGTAATCCCAAATACCGGTGTATTGCCGCGGTGGACTCCCTGCTGAGAGCCGATTTCCCGGTCGGCTAAACAGCAGGTGAGGAAACTCTCCTCCGATCGTGACAGCATCTCCGCCGACGCCTGGATGCTGCTGAAGCGTGTTGCTGCGGTGCGAAGCTAACGCGCTCAGTGGTGTTGAGCGCAGACTTTCACGTCGGCTAACATGTCTCCTCTCTCGCTCTCTCTCCCCTTAAAACGCTTTCTGAGTTCCATATCATTCCCTTGGTCTAGGCCACTCACTCTAAGTTAGCTTACCATGAAGCTACCTGAATTCCACATGGTTGGTTGTAAACAAGGAAGTGAGCACCTCCGCGTCATTGCCAGGCTCCGCCCCCTGGAAAGGTGCGCCTGATAGGCTGTGTCCAAAATCATCCACTCACTCCCTACTCACTATCTAGGGACCACAACATAGTGAACTATGTAGGGAGCACCTTTTGCAAAGTAACATTTCAGACACTACTTGAGCTATTCATTACATTTGTGCCATAGCAGCATAGAGCAAACGCATCAAATTCACAGTTTATTGCGTCACTAAGAAATAGGTAAAATAAAAAAAAAGCAGATGACTATGCAGGCCCAACTGGCTAACACTGGAGCCCATTGTCTCCCTCCACCTTTATTGCCCTTTATCATCTGGTACTGGAAATTTCTGGGGGTTGAGTATGGTGGCTGAGTTCTGAATGGCCCTTCATGTCTTTCTCCCATTATAAAAGTACAGGCAGTAGCTTTAGCATAATTTTGGGTTGCTAGACACCACTTTTGGCTATCCCAGCCCCAGCAGGGAGACCTGGGCTACTTACTGAAGCTGCTGTGCCTAAATTGCAGCAGCAGGCACGGGAATGTTGCCGCTGTGCATCAGAGGTATCTGGTGGAACGCTACAGGCCTTGGCTGGAGGCTTTTTAAAGGTATTATAATTGTCAACAAGTCAGAGGAGGTAGAGCAGCTACTAAGTCCGAGGGATCCTCAAAGCGGCCTCCTCCTACCTGACAATCCCCAGAACCTGGCCAGCAGACTCGCCAGCTCCCGTGGCTGTGATTCCTATACCAGCTTATTGCTTACAGATGAGCTAACACGCTCAGTGACGCTCGTGCTGAGCGCAGACTTTACGGCAACAGACAACAGGAAAAAAAAAAGTAAACTCTGTTCCAGCCAGGTTGAGCTGGCATACATTGACCATACCTCCAGACAGTCAGCACATTGTCGACTCTTCTTTTCTCTCATGGGATGATGATCCATCTCTGGGGTGGGACACTCTGGCAAATATGTGGCCTGGTAGTCTGCTTTGAGCCTTCTGTCCTTTCATGCTTCTCCAGCCTCTTGTTCCAAGGATTCATGCAGAATGAGTGAGGCTGATTTTGGTGGCTCCTCTTTGGCCCCACTTGCCATGATCCCAGCAATGCTCCTCTCTTAAACAGGTTGCCTTGGAAGCTTCCACTTTGGAAAGACCTGCTGTCTCAGGCTAACAAGATCCTGTTTCATCCCTTCCTGGCTGGGCTCAGATTGGCCAATGGGAAAAACAGGTTCCTGCCCTTAGGCTTGTCAAAACCTGTGGTGAGAACTACGTAACAGGCCCGGTTGGCATCCACAAGAGCTTCCTATCTGTATGATTAGAGGGGTATTTACCACTTGGTTTGGACTTCACTAGAGAGATCCTTGCTCAGCAGCCCACAGACTCCTGCTGTTTGTCTTAACTGGAGACAGGAAAGTCTGCCTCTACCCTGCGAGGTGTGGTGGCAACACAGGATTAGGTCCTGGTCCCTCCATGGATTATGCATATAGTCTGTAATGTGTTTCAGCCTCCCCCACTTTTTACTGATGATGCTGATCTGAAGTGAGTTTTCTGTAGAACTCCATTTCTGTTGGCCACAACCTCTGCCAGGCTAGCGGCGACTGCTACAGGTTTTTGCCAAAGGGGTCAGGTGTAGTCCTTCATCCCAACCTGGCGTTCATGCAGAAAGCTTCATCTAAATTCCACCTGTCTCACTTGGTTGAGTGGCAGTCATGTGCCTCTTCCCGAGAAGACCAGAAGTACCAGCACCAAATTGATCCTGCTGGATTATGGACACCATTCAGGTGATGTGTGTGTCCCAGGTGTGCCAGTCACATCCTGGGTATGAGCACACTCACCTGGTGGTTTGGCTACCACATTGACCCTGTGGCGGGGAGCCTCTCTCACTGCCATATGTACAGCAGCCACATGGTCGTCTCAGTCCACTTTTGTCTCACATCCATTACAACATAGTAGCCTGTCCCTCTTTTGAGGTGGGTGTTGGTTCTGACTTGTCAATGGATGGTTGGGCCTGGCCTCTGTTGTCTCCCTCGGCCAGCCTAGCAGCTTGCTGGTTAACCTGAGTGGCCACTATGTTTACAGCTTTGGCGGTTTCATCTTGGCCTTTAACGGTGTTCCGGAGATCAGTCTTGCATCTTGCGGACTGGCCTAAGCAGCCCTTCTGCTTATCAGGCCTGGTCTTTGCGTTGTCCAGAGCATCCACCTGTCTGGTATGTAAATAAGTGTATATTTGCAAATAGTGCATTTGTCATATGCATGTGGTTTGGGCTGCACCGTCTACTCTCGAGATGTCTTAAAGAGTTACCCAGAGAGATAGTCTCAACACAATAGAGACCATAGGGTTACATTGTAATCTTGGTTCTCTGAGTGAAAAGACTATCTCTTTAGCTCTTCTGGCCACTCAGAGACATGTTTTGATCAAAACTATCTGTGAATTCACTCCAGCATGCATGTATGAGCCCTGATGAGCAAGGAAGTCATTCCACATACTTATGAAACATGGAACTGGGTGGAGAGATGGTCTTTCCAGGGAACCAAGGTTACAATGTAACTGTATGTTCTGTGTTTGAAGAGTTGTAGATGTGATTTTAACAATCGTTTTTCTTGGAGAAAAGCGGATTATAGTCTTCTTTCCTGTGCGTTATAGGAGCAGCTCCTTGCTGAGTTGGAGCGAATCCAATTGGAGCTGGATCAGCTGAGAGGCAGACCAGGCTCTTCATATTCCAGGTTTGCCACAATCAACCCTTATGGGAATGTATTTATGCATTTTGCCCTCAATTTTATGAATGCCTAAAAAAAACAAAAAACGTCTCCCAAGGGATATTAGATGTACACTTCCGTATTTTGAGTACAAACTTTTGTTTACTCCCATTTAGTCATAATGTGGTTCCACTGAAGTCTGCTTTCTACAGTAAATATTCAAAGTGTGCCTGGAGGTCATTTGTCTGTCTGACAAATATGTAAATAATATATTTATACATGCTTTATTCATATGAATGATATATTCTTCTTTGATATATTTTTGTCTTGTCTGTGTGATAATGCTGTGATTTTACACTGTCACGCAGGAAATGGGAATGTTGTCATTTTCAAGTGCTGTGTCCTAACAAATGAATTCTGGATCTCATCATAGGGCGGGCAGCGTGAGCTCACTTCCCTCCACACTTTTTCGAAGATCTCTGCCCGGGAGCGCCTCGGAGCTGCGTTACCCTCAGGGCGGCGGCTCACTCCCAGCCGGCTATGGCAGCTCCTCCAGTGGGGTGGTGGTCAGGCGGGCACACCGCGGCCGGTGGGGCGCTGCTAGGGACGATAGCAACAAGGTGGTTATCTCAGGCTGATATGATGCTGGTGATACTGATGATGTACATTCGTTTGTTATTAGGATAATTTCATGCATCCTTTCCACTATTTTTTTTTTGTTTTTTTCCAGTATGGAGAATGGGACAGCAGCACTATGCTGGGTCCTGGGTATGAAGGCGGTGTGGAGGGAGGCTGCTCTGATGACGAGGACGACAGAGAGACTCTGTTTGGATCGGAGCTGCTGTCTCCCAGTGGACAGACAGATGTACAGACTTTGGCCATCATGCTACAGGAGCAACTAGAGGCCATTAACAAGGAGATTAAGTACGTTTTATGTGCTTCAGAGTTTAAACGTGAGATCCTAACGCTGGGTGGGCAGCCAGTATTTCAGCCTACATTCAGAATTAAGATAAGATAAAACTTTATTAATCCCAAAGGAAATTCTTATGCCAGATAAAAAACAAATGACATAACATGAAAAATGCAGTGACTAAAAAGTACAAGCAGTAAGACGTAAATACATAACTGAAATTACTGAAATAAGGAAGCTGAAATAATGCTAGAATAGGACAGTAAGAAGAATTTCTGGCAATATTGCAGGGGTAATAAGCAATATCAGACATGATAATGAAAAAAAAAGACATGAAATATTGTATTGCACCTAAAAAAAATGAAATGATAATTAAATATTGCACATACTGACAATCCTGTACATAAATGTAAAATATTGCACATGAAGTCAAAAAGTTGCAAATGAAAATGAAATGTTTCAGGTGATTATGAAATATTATAAATGAAAGTAGGAATGATTACATCTGAGAAATGAAAATATGAAACATTGCACATTACATTATTATCATTTTTATTATTATCATTATTGTTATTAGTAGTAGTAGTAGTAGTATTATACATATGACAAAATGTAATCAAAAAGTATATTTGCAAGTCCAACAATGTGCATTAATCTTTTTTAAACTTTGGAAAGGCCCGTCCTCACTCACCTGTTTGACAATGTGAAAGAGTTCCTTTGTTTTAAAGTCTGACAGTTATTTTTTCCCCTTTCTCGTCTCCTCTCAGGCTGATTCAGGAAGAAAAGGAGAGCACAGAGCTGAGGGCAGAGGAGATTGAGAGTCGGGTCAGCAGCGTGGCCCTCGATGCCTCCCCTCTTCCTCCCTCCTCACTGGGAGGACGGGACAGTGTTGGCAGGGGCTACATGACTCCCTCCATCACCTCCTCCACGCTGGCGTCTCCTTCACCGCCCAGCTCTGGACATTCCACCCCCCGTCTGCCACATTCACCTGCCAGGGAGACTGACAGACAGGTGCTGTGTCCAAGCTGACACACCAACAAATTACCAAAGTTAAACTGAGCTGAACTGTGTGAATCTATTGCATTGTTTCCACCCCACAGAATAGCAAAGAGGGTGAAGAATGCAGAGCCCTGGCCCTGATCGACTCCACCCCTCCTCCTGTTCCACGAGCTCTGCGATTGGACCGGATGACACACACTCACCCGGGGGCGGGCCTCGACGACCACCGTGAATTTCGCAGGTACCTCTTCCCTTCATAAACAGTTTTTTTGGCTCCTAAACTATCCCCGAAATGCATTCGGTGTCTGTTGATTTCACCATTGATCCTGTTTTTCCTCTCTCTGTTTGTTTAGTCTCTCTGCTGATGGTGCCACCACAGCTAGCCAGGATTCCCTCCACAAAGCCAGCAAAAAGAAAAGCATTAAGTCATCAATTGGTCGTCTCTTTGGCAAAAAGGAAAAGGGAAGGATCGGTGCACCTGGACGCGAATCTGCCTCACTGGGTATGTGGACAGATTGGGAACCACTCATTCAAAATGGCATTTTCTGTTGTCCAAGTGACAGATTTGTCTGTTGACAGCAAGGGAATCACTCACAGTGAGGCAGAAAAAAGAAATTCATTGTTATTTTTAACATGTTATCTCTGCAGCCTCCACACCTTCTGATGACCTGGGATCAGCTGACCCATTAGGTCTGGCTAAACTTGGGACTGGAACAGTGGAAAAAGATCGCCGCAGCAAAAAGAAGTGAGATCAGTTGTCTTTCCACACACTTCTCATGTTATACGGAGAGCTTTGATCCCTCCTTTAGACTACATTTAATGACACAGTCAGGTGCCAGCGGTGAAGCGTTGATGCCGACCTGGTCTAGGCTGTGTCTTTTAAGTCCGCCGGTGCCATGAATTTAAAAAATGCACTTGTGGTGCTGCGAGACACAAACGTTGTTGTATTTAACATCTCATGTTCAATGTGATTTTCTATTTATAAAAGGAGACAGTCATAAGGAGAGATATGAAGAAATTAATCTCTGTCAAATTGCTTTTTTCCACTCTCCCTGCCAGGCATGACTTGTTAGAGGAAGCTTGTCGTCAGGGTCTGCCTTTCGCCTCATGGGACGGCCCGACTGTTGTTACATGGCTTGAGGTATGTATGTCGTGCCACTCCTTCCTGTAAAACTATACGATTGATTTTGTCCGGTTCATGTATAGTCTGACAGAATGTCATTTACCATCTGAAACTCAAAATGTGCACGTTATCTGAGAAAAAAAAAAAACACTGAAATCACACAATTTGCTGAAAATGTAAAAAGAGAAAGAATCAACAGATTTCTAACTGGTCATTGAACTAATCGTATGTAGCGTGATGTTCCATCAGAACACAAAATCTAAGCTTAAAATCATGTTTCACTCTAATCTACATGTCTCATTAAATAATTTGCAGTAACCAGATTTGTAAAAAGCAAGAAACTTCCCTCTTCAGTGCAAACGTGAAGTCATTAATAAACAGTCATGTGACAAAAATTCAGGGACACTTCAGCTGAACTGCAGGCAGTGTTTACACAGAGCAGATAGGAGACGGTAACAAATGAAAAATCCAAGTAGTAAAATGTCTGTAGTATGTAGAGTCACTATTTTTTCAGTACTGTATATCCCTTGCTGTCTTCAAAAGCAGCCTAAAGACTCTTTTATTCTGCTCTGCTTTTAAATAAGGCTCTGCTTGTTGTGCTATACAAATAAAATATATTATTAATGTATTATTACCTTAAAAATGTTAAAGAAATTCAAGTTTCATTTTTTCATATTCTATGATTTATGGAATTATAACTCTGTTATATTGCACAAGACACAATTTTTGATTTTCTAGCCATGACTGTGTTGTTTCTATAGAGATGCAGGACTTTATATTTTAGTGAACAGTGATCCTACAGTGAGTAAAAATATGACAGGAGAAAAACAACATCCAGATACTTTTTGAGGTTCAGAAGGTTAGTTTTAGGTGCTCACAATGTAAAGTAACCTACAGCTAATCAGCGTCACAATATGTCTAAATTTAAAGTTCATTTTAGTAATAGGTCAAGTTAGGCTCTGGACCACAGTCTGTATTCGACAAATATAAAAACGACACTTGTTTTTTTGTCACCTGATCATCTGTGAAGTATAATCATTACAAGTGTTCATATCCGCCTCGTCTTCTTTCTATTTACTCAGCTGTGGGTCGGGATGCCGGCCTGGTATGTGGCAGCGTGTCGTGCCAACGTGAAGAGCGGCGCCATCATGGCCAACCTGTCGGACACGGAGATCCAGAGGGAGATTGGCATCAGCAACCCTCTGCACCGGCTCAAGCTCCGCCTGGCCATCCAGGAAATGGTCTCCCTCACTAGTCCGTCTGCACCTGCCAGCACTCGATCTGTAAGACTCAGTAAAAAGCACCAAACCACACATGAACAAATCCATACAGTCATGTCAGGAGCAGAGACCCATGTTTGTTTGCTGTCATTGCAGTCGACCAGTAATATTTGGATGACACATGCTGAGATGGAGTCTCTCACTGCTGCCACCAAACCAGTAAGACTGAAAGTTATAATACACCTTAAATCTAAAGAGAATTCATTATTTTACTGTATTGACTTATTTTGTTTCCATGTATTTCATGCACATAAAACAGTTTAGATACAAACCGTGTTATACTACAAATATGAGCAAAGTTATCACGTTGATAAGCTCTTTTCTTTTTCTTTGTCTCTGATTAGGCATGTTTGGCTACACCTTTCCCTTGCTATTCCCTAAAAATCTGTTTTGATGTAGTGATTTTCCAACTAATTCTCACTCACTAACAAAGCTTTTCCTCCTTCTGCCTTCCCTCTCCTCCTCTTCATTCTGTCCCGACACCGATTCACCGTAACACACACACACAAACACAAACTCTCCCTGGTGAACTTTCCCTCTCTGTGCAACTCTCTGTCCCTTTTCTCTTTGCTCTCCTCTCTGCCCGAAACCACCAAGGAGCAGAAGGAGTTCAGCTGGGACCAGGTGAGTTTGTGGGAGCACACAGGGGGGTAACATGATTTCCTATTGATTCGAATAAGGGTTGATCATCATCATAATAAAGGGCAGCATTTGTGCCCCTCTAACATGTGATCTGCCGCCTATTACCCATCAATCTTTAGTGGAGCATGTTTTCTGTCAGCTGATGATGATACTCTTGTAAATTAAGCCCATCAGATGACTAAAATGAAAAAGCATAATGGGAGAAAAAATCACTTTTCAGGCAGCAGCAATTGTGCATTCTCAAAAAGTCTGGATTTAAAATGAAAAATAAACTTTAGAATCGTTTAAATTGTACCAATTTCTACTGAGAGGTTTATAGGGAGCCTTCTGAGTCCAGCATGACACTCGCTTTGTCTTGGAATAGTCAGAAAAGTGGTTGATGTCAAAGTGTCAGTGTTAATAAGCTGTTAATAAATATATGTCTGGTGTAGATTTAGTGCAGGATGAAATAAAGAGGAAGTTTGATTAAAGAGAATTTTTAAAGAATTTTTCTAGTATCCATAAGTTGTTCTTATTAATGGTTTATAACAAGTCTATAAATTACTGATTAATAAGGTGATTAGTTATACCTTATGGAGGCTTTTTATACCTACCAAACTATCCTAAATGTAAATTCCAGTTTCACATACAAAGAACATAGACATTCATAAAAACACGCCCCCATACATGGATGTTTTTGCCTTTCTAGCCGGTGCTTCCTGTAACAGCGTTGCATCATCGTCAGCAGAGGAATGTTTTGTATGATAGCCGCTCAGCCAGCAGTGTATTTACACTCCTACGGTGTATATATAGAGCATCCAGGAAGGAGAAACAGCTGGAGGAAACACATGCAGGCAGACGGTAGACTCTGTTTTCTTGAGAATTTTAGGTTGCAGTTTTGTGTTTTTTTTGACACTTTCTAAGCAAACAAAATGCATAGAAAAAAATCAAAGGTTTAGATGATTAATTAAAAAGTGATACGTTATATTTAGTCAAAATATTTTACTATTTTTGCGTTTTAACCCTTTGAAACCCAAGCATTGATTTTAAAGGGGGGACAGTTTTTCTCCTTTTTAAATGGTTGTTAATGGTTCTTGATCCTCTAATCAATACAATGTAGTTGTAATCCAAACCATGATGCATGTGAATGAAGCGGACAAAATATTAGCAACACCTTTAAATGTAACAGTCTAATGCATCATACCACCCACTGTGACTTCTGTAATAAACATAAAGTAGAATTATCACATTTCTGATAATATTAGCAAACTGAAAGCTTCATAAAAGTAGAATTGATGGCAGGGCGGTTGTGTTGTATTGCACTAGATTGCATAGATGTTCCTAAAAACTGAGTGTATATAGTGTTAATCCTAACCCCTTGACCTACATATTACACTGCTAATTGCCATAGGAGACAAAATTGATGAATCTACTCATGACTCAGTGATGAGGCCTGTTGTGTGAATAAGTGACGCCCACTGAGTTTTCTGCCAAATCATATGTAACAGCCTTTTTGTATTTTTTAAAGGTTTATATCAATAAACTTTAGAATAAATGGTGAAATCATTACATGTCAAATACTTGTAAAATAGTTTGGAGCCAGAGTTTCACTGCAGAAAACCATGTTGTTGTGGTATGTGTGACTGTAATAATGTTTTCCCGCCAAAAATATTGTGACAATACATTTTAGAGTCAGGGTGTTGGGATTTGTAGGGTTTTGCTTACATTCGGGCAGTTATAGGTACTAACAGACAGTTTCAAATCGATGTTACAGTTTTAAAAACTGTCCGTTGAAGAGCGTTGATTAGTAAAATTAAGTCCAACATGTTTGTATGTCATTCTTTGTTTAGAATTCAGATCAAAGTGATGCTGTAGATGTTACCTGTAGTTTTGCTCTTTCTCATATTTTTTGTTGGTGTTCTTTAATGTTATTCATCTCTGTCGCGCCTTCTGTCCTCCAGATCCTGGCCTACGGAGACATGAACCACGAGTGGGTGGGCAACGAGTGGCTGCCCAGCCTCGGCCTGCCTCAGTACCGCTCCTACTTCATGGAGTCGCTGGTGGACGCCCGCATGCTCGATCACCTCACCAAGAAGGAACTGAGGGGCCAGCTGAAGATGGTGGACAGTTTCCACAGGTCTGAAAGAAACATTACCACACCATCTGTGACACCATTAGATTCTCCTTCTCGCTACATTATCCTCTGCGTGTCCTTATTACTTACAGGGTGAGTCTTCACTACGGCATCATGTGCTTGAAGCGCTTAAACTACGACAGAAAGGAGCTGGAGAGGAGGAGGGACGAGAGTCAGCACCAGAACCAAGGTGAGGCCTGGAGTTAATGTGCAAATCTCCTCTGACATGATTTCAGAGAAGTCATTTCTTCCCACCTAATGGATATATATCGTTCTAATTCTCTTCCTCCTTGTCCACAGATGTGATGGTGTGGTCCAATGAGCGAGTCATGTGTTGGGTGCAGTCTATTGGGCTGAAAGAGTTTGCTGACAACCTATTAGAAAGTGGCGTCCACGGAGCTCTCCTTGCACTAGACGACACCTTTGACTACACCGACTTGGCCCTCCTCCTCCAGATACCAAACCAGAACACGCAGGTACCTCTCAGCACATCATTCATGCTTCTTGTAACCCTGAAATTACAATGACAGCATCTCTGTGAATCGCTAATCTGTCAGCCGTCGTCAGAAATTCACTGTCTGTTTGCATAATGCCAAGATAATCCTAATCTCCAACTCCTAAATTATCACAAAACTCTGCTCCGTCTGTCTCTTGCAGGCGAGGCAGCTCCTCGAGAAGGAGTACAATGCTCTCATCTCCATGGGAACAGAGCGGAGGCCAGATGAGGTACGACAAAGCAGACTGTCAGTAGAAAATCAGTCCAGATAATCTTTCCTGCCAGGAGATGGAAATGTGTGTTGATTGTAAGACTATTTCACTCGACAATAGCGCCTTTGTTCCAGACTTTTTAGATTTTGCCCTTTGTTCAAAAACGTGTCATGACATACTAATTTCCTCTCAGTGATAAAACAGCAGACTGGAGCATCTCTTTTCCTTATAAAACGAGCCTCGATGGCATCAGCGCTCGTTCCACTGCTGGCAAACTGTTGGCGTGCCACAGTGGTTCAGCTGTGTTTACACGGGTGCTAATTGCTTAGTTACAGCGTGTGCGACTAAAAACTGTGTGACCGTGGAATATTGTCACAACAAATCCTGTTTTGTCAAATACTCCTTTGTTAAAACCCACTAATGAACAAGACCCTGAAAATAGATCGCCTCTGCTGCTGTTATTTTTAATCACTGGCATTATTTCGCTGTCTCCACAGGACGGCACGAAAACATTCACACGGTCACCATCATGGAGGAAGATGTTTCGAGAGAAGGACCTCCGCGGCGTGACCTCAGACTCCTCAGAAACATTACCTGCCAACTTCCGTGCCTCCGCCATCTCGACCCCCTCCGTCACCCTGAGGAAGGTCCAGAGCGAAGGTGAATGAGCAGCACAACTGACACAATCGGGAATAACACAGCGCTCTCCTCCTGTTTAAACATTCGTGAGAACAATAAGGAAAAAAACAATGCGGGTTGTGAAATGTGAAGCTGCTCATACTAACAAAGTCAAACATTAGTGACGCAGCAGAAGTCGCTACTGCATGCAGACTAATGTTTGTTCACCCTGACGTTCCTCATTTATTTACGCTCCAGTGAGGACTCAGCAGAAGAATGACAACAGAAAACATAACAAAGGTCATTGGAATTTGTGGATTTGGCAGCGTTTGATTAATTATGAAGATGTACAAATCCTCTGACACGGTCAGAAGATGATTGAGCATAAAGGCGCTGATGTCAAGATGGAGGACAAGTCACCATTATTCACACACTGAAGCACATGTTAAAGCTGATAAAATGTCGAGCCAAAGTGCTGTCGAGTAAAGAAATAAGATCGGTGTTGCAAATTTACTTCACAAGTTTGACATATTAAGGTTAATAATCTATAGTGTTGTTTAGTATGTCAATTTACCTGAGTTATTTAAAGGTTGCAGTAAAATGCTGCAACAATGTATAAAATACAAGTTACCCTGACTACCTTGACGGTGAAGAACCTACAATATCATGTCCACATATACTAATTCTAAAATTGTAGTGATGTAAAATTATACATGAAAAACTCTAATAAATCTAAATATTTCCTATAAATGAAGCAGAATGGCAACAGTCGAGGAAGAGGACCAGCTGAAAATAAAGCACACAGAAAAAATAGGGAACACTGCTGATTATGTAATCATGCAGTATTTTACACCAGACAGTCACTCGCTGGTGTCCGGTGCACATCGAAGCACTGATTCTGTCGCTTATTGTCAGCCGAACACATGATTTCTTCTGTCCACGCTTTCCTTTTGGTTTTAATCGATTCCTGCTGTCCAGCTTTTAGATTTAAAATCTGTCGTCATGATTGATTGATGATCACATTTTGCGTCTAAAACTGAAAACTTCTCCTCTCGGTTAACACGTAAATAATGTGAAGATCGCATGTGGAGTGTTCCTTTACGTGTTTATGTCTCTCATCGTTGTTATTTTCTGTTTTTGTTGACGTCTTGATAAGCGGATGGTTTGTTGCACATGAGGAAACCCTGGGAATTCCCTCAGCGCTCCGCTACACAGTTTTGTTTAATGTCAGATTTTATTTCGCTCTGAGTCACATGATGGAATTCAGGTGAAACTTTTGTTAAGTGGTACTTTCAGTAGCACACTCTCACGTTACAAACCATGTCAACAGGTCAGTCAGTTAAAAGAAGCCAGTGAGTTTACATACCAGAACTCAAGAGAACATAGTTTTTAGAGTAAGAGTTTTGCATTTTGGTTTATAGTTTATTCACACGGAGATGTAGAGAAGAAGATCAAGTGATGGAAAATATTTTCAGATCCTTTACTTAAGTAGAAGTAGGAATACACAACAGTTAAAATACTCCACTATAAGAAAAACCCCGCATTCTAAACTTGACCTCAATGAAAGTAAGTATAATAAGCAAAGTAAAAAGTACTCAATGTGCAGTAAATGCATGTTACCTGTCATTGTTTGATCACTATATGTGATTATTTTCCCGCTCCAGTAATGTTTTTGTATGTTTAGGTTGAGCTAATTTTAGGTACTTTATATACTGGTGGGTGGTTTAATCCACAGAAATGCAACATTTGTGAGTTGCATTCCTGTAGCGTTGTGCAAGTCCTGCACCTCAACAAAAATAGAACAACCGTAGCTAGACTGGAGAGAACTCAAAAAAATCTCCTGTGTTTTCTCAAAGTGCCGACAGATGTTACCAGCACTGGAAAAAATGGTGACTCCACATACCAACGACATTTCATTGCTGAGATTTTATATTTGTTTACATACTTCTGTGCTCTGTGCAAGGACATTTCCCAAAATTGTGTGATGTCACTGTTGGAAGTCATTAATGGCTTCCTGTTTGCACCGAGGAGTAGCTATAAATATATATAAAGTCTTCCTCCAATGTATTCATACCCTCCCATTAAAGAAGGAAAAAGTAAGCTGTCACTGAAATAAGTTGAAAAAATTAATAATAAATAAAAATGAAGTAAAAAACACAACATTGCTTTTGAATTGTGGTTCAATAGAAATATTGAAACAAAAATCAAACAAAAAACAAGCAAGCAAACAGGATGGGACCCATAAATGAATATTTAGTTGAACAACCCTTTGAGCCAATCACTGCCATCAAGTGTTTTCTGTAACTCTTAATCAGACTTCTGTAACTGTTGACAGGTATTTTGACCCACTGCTCATCAGCAAAGTGCTCTGTTTATATGGGACAGTTTATTTTTGTTATTATTTTTTCACCCACAATTCAGAGGCAATGTCTTATTTCACTAAATTATAATTTAACAAATTTTTAGATTATTTTTGGGCAAATGTTTAAATCAGACATATAGAATAAAGTCTTTTTGCTGAGTGGAGCTGACTAGTAAAGCTGCTGGTGGTGACCTCCTGTTTTTATATTAGTGAAGTGTAACGGTTACAGCAAAGACTCTTGTTTTCCTAACAAGAAAACACAAAACAAGTGTTTTTTGTTAGTGGTGGAAAAAGTATTTATATCCTCTACTTAAGTTGAAGAAGCAAGACTGAAGTTTAAGAACACAAGTAAAAGTCCTGCATTGAAAAAAAAAGTATTAGCATCAAAATATACTTAAAGTACCTCAAGTGAAAGTATTTATTATGCAGCATGGCCCCTTTCGTATCACATAAAATATTGAACTGAAATGATTGACTGAGTAATGTGTTGATTACTTTAATGTTACAGCTAATTATAGTTGCTTTATACACTGCTGGGCGGCTACATCTATATGAATATAGCATGATTTATAGTTGACTTATATGTGATGTTATATGTGAATTCTCTCATCTTCAAAACAACTGGTCATTACAGCTTTAAAATAAAAATGCTCAATCTTTTTTTGTTTTTCTTTATGTTTGTCTTATATTGCTTAATTATATTCACTAATTACCTGATTCTCTCTGTCAGTCAACTCTGGTCCGAGAGGAGAGTCGGGGTCCGTGAGAACATATTCCTGCTAAAAGATAAGCACACCAGGTGAGAAAAACACCGTCACTGATGATTAAAAATATCCCGCGTGAACAACAAATCAATCATCTCATCCCAGCAAGGAGCTATTACGGTTCTTTAAGTGTGTTTTCTTCCATTTTTATAGAAGCCCACCTCCATCCCAACCCAAGGGAGAAAAAAAAACAACACCACCACATTTTTGAAGAAAAAAAAACTGAGGAACAAAAAAAACAAAAATGGACACTAGAAGATGACCAACAACGTTCGAGCCGCGCGTCTCGAATGAATCAAAGACACTGAGTGAATGATTTGTGAAAAGATGATAAAATAATGAGTGAATGTCTGTTTACCCATCAGTTTCTCTCTCTATCTCTCTCTATCTCTCTCTCTCTCACTCTCATCTTGATCCATAGTTGTGGCATGATGCTGTTTGATTCTGTAGAAAGTGGCCTGTAGAAAGTGACCATTGCCTATCGTGAATTCATCTTCTGTTTTTGAGTGTGAGATGGCAATATTGACACAATGAATTTATAGTTTTTAAAAACTGGGGCGGTGGGAGGGGAAAAAAAGAAGAAAAAAAAAAAGCATTCCTGTTCGGATCAAGAGAATGACAGCCCGACACACATCCTTTCAGTTGATCTGACTATGATTTAGACTGATAATAGAACATACTCTGCCTATAGGAACATCACAATACGGTACAGTGTGGGGAGAGGGAGGCTCAACGAGAGAATGTAGGCGATTCTACACAGGAGTGTGGGGGGAAGTCAAACGTATGTTCTTAAGCCATAACAGACATGAGATGCACAAATGTGAATAGGACAGACAATGAGACAATTAGCAAAGTGCTTTATGACAAAATCCTGTTCAAACTGAGGGGGGAAAAAAAGAGTTTAGTTAGAGAGCATTTGTGTTAATATGCATGCCAAAATCAACCATTTTAGAGTGAACGTCATGATATCAATCATCTAATGATGTGAAAGCTTGGGTCAGGACTTTGTAAAATGTGTGTATTTTATTTTTATCATTTTTTATGATAACTGCTATTGTATGTATGTATGTACAGTATGTATGTGTGTGTATTAAACTGTATGTTCATTTCATACTTAGTTTTAAGACTGACTGTAATTTCATTTTAGGTTGAACAAAGGAAAATATGTTTTAAATTATGGACATTTAAGATATGCTACTTGTATGTGTACATTTTGAAGAAAAAAAAACAAAATTGTGTTATGATTTCAAATTCATATTACTTGAGAGTAGTGATGATAATTGAATATAATATGATAAACAATAATGATAATGATTGTAAAAGCTGTAATTAAAAAAAAACAAACATACCTGTAACATGCTGCTGAAGGAGTTATTTCGCGCCTCACACTGACAGAAGATCACAGGTAAGACATGAAGCTCTCAGTTGTCTTTTGGAGTGTGTGTGTCACTAAAATGCAGAGTTTATCCTTGAAGTGCAGCTTTGCAGTAGCTTTAACACACTGAAGTCAGGGACATCACTTAAGGCATGTACAGCATGAATTAGGAACGGGGCTTAGAGAGGTGATATAGTCTTGTTTTTACTTTTACTTTGGTCCCATGAAAGTGTGTGTGTGTGAACTTTAGTGTCTAATGTTATGCATAACTCCAAATAGAAATGCATCGTTATGAGAAACATCCTCTCAGTCTCACTGTTGGTACTCACAGCCTTTTATTATGAATATATTACATTAAGGACGTGGACTCAGCCTTCTAATTAACATCCACTCCATGATTTTACTCAGCCAAGTTTGAATTGAGCACCACCGTGTTGGAGATGAGCCAAAGCAGGAAGAGGAAACCCCAGTGCTTTTTGGCCATGGCGAAGGTTATAAATAGTAGGTATTTGTATTCCAAACAGGTGATGGAAGAGTTTTCTTTTTTTTTTCAAAATTGGCTCTATTTTTAAATGTATCACAGAAACCCCTAATGCATGGAATCATGGTATATTTGTGACATGGATTAAAGCGGTCTAACAGTCCTCCAACTCAAAATGAACAGACCTTAATTAAGTTCATGATGTTTTTCTCGCCCACGTCCTGTATTTTTGGCACACGCAGCGGTGCCACTTCCGAGGTGCTGGTGCAGGCTTAAGGAGTAAACAGGAAAACACAGCATAAACATGAAGGAATATTTTTTTCAGTGTTTACAACTGCTGTTGTGTTTACAGTGTACAGGAGACGGGAAAACACCCCTGTTCATTATGACTTCAGTGTCAAATTATTCAGAACTGTACAATCTTACAGTAACTTGAACAGTAGGTTATTTAGTCTCATGTAAAATTAACAACAGTTTATATTTGCTGTGCCCAATACAAGGGAATTTCATGCAACAAAAGTCAGCACTCCTGTCATTGCTAAGATTTTTTATTTTTAAAATACTTTTCATCTCCATTACTTGTAAAGACAGACTCAATCCTTCTCAGCATGGAGGACACTGAATTCCTGGAGAGATGTCCTGTTTTTCTTCAGAGACTATTTTTTTTTCAGCTGGGTTGTGTTGCTTTACCTTTCTCTTTAAGATCATCCAAAGGTGTTGGATTCAAGTTAGGTGACTAACTTTTCTGGGTCGTAGTTTTTTTTTTTTCCATTCTTTAGAAACACTTGTATGATTTCCGTAGTGTGCTTCTGATCACTGTCATTTTGGAATATGACATCTGACATCTTTTGGACTCCTGCAGGCTTGATCATCACACCCTGGTCTTCACTGTCAGGATTATGCATTCACTGTGGTTGTCCTGGCAAAGTTCATGCCAGACATGTTGTACACCATCTGATCCCAACACATTTATTTATTTGACCAAAGAATGTGCTCCTAATGTCATCCTTTTTAGATTTTCATGCTCTTTAGCAAAGTTTACTCTTGCAGTTTTGAGATGAACAGTAAGTCCTTAGAGGCTGATATTAGACACTGTCTATTACACTCTGCGAGTTGTCACAGAAACTATTAACTCCACTGATAACCCCTGTGCCAACTGGTTTTTAGTTGATCTTCCTGTATCCTTTTTTCATCTTTGAATCAGACTTCTTAATTCCTCAGGAAGAAAGTTCTTTTCTACATGGAGCCATGATGCAGACAGACACGGTCCAGAGGTCTAAAACTGAGAAAATTCTGTGTTCACGTGTCATTTCATAACAATGGTAATGTCACGGTTCAAGCAAAGACTCAAGAGCGGACAAAGACTTGGCAGAACAAAATGTTTCACAATAAAAGATTTACAATATACAGGAAGTGAAAACTAAATCAAAGGTAACAGAACAGTGTCAATACTGACACTAAAGGTGTGACGGACAAAGTACGTCAAAACAGACACAATTAAGGATCAAAAATATTACTTTTAACTATCAGACGAGGAACCTAAACTTGGTACCATCAAGCCAGGAAGGAATAAACAAAAATTCCGACTAACTAGGAATAACAAAGGCTCGAACTTAACAATTACATGAACAGTTTGCTGAGGACTCAACAGGAGACCAGGAGCTTACTGACAGGTGGGCGACATTGCAGGTGAGGGGAGCTGACATGGTGGACAGATGCAGTTACCAGGGGTGGGTGAACCACGAGACCGTGTGTGGAGCCGGTGGTAGATGGCGGTGGTGAACAGAACTGGATTGTCAGAGCCGGTGAGGCAGATCCAGCTGGAGCAGAAACAGAACTTGGACTAGCATTAGGTAACAGGTACGGAGCAAAAGACAGATCGGAGCAGAGCCAGGATTCACTAACTGAGTAGTAGTTTACAGTCCAGCATCGTGTGGTGGTCTGAAGCCAGCTTTTATGGGAAGGAGAGGTGAGTTGATGATTGATGACCACGCCCCGCCGCAGGTGAAGACACTCAGGTAATCTGCTGAATCAATGCACCTGTCCACACACCTGCCAGCACACGCCCACCAAGGGAGAAAGGACAGGAGGGAGGGGAGGGAAGAGAGGGGAACCAGAACCGCCACTAGGTGGAGCCAGAGGTGGCGGGCATGGCAGGTAATGCAATGAGGCTAACAGGAAGTCACTTTGTGTTTCTACTGTGTGGTCTGTCTTTTTAATATATCTTTTCTAAAAATAAATAAATGAAAAATTAAATAGAAATAATGTAATTATTGAGAGATAATTCAATTTTCTGTCATTTGACATTCAGGTGATACTGCACAGGGGTAAACTCACCTCTGGTGTATACTGTTTATTTGTGCTATTTACCTGTCAACATCATGAAACCAGTCTTAGCAACTTACAGTATCAAACACTAATACATATATTTAAATATGTTAGACTGTTGTAAATAGAGGATTGGATAGACGGAAGCTTGCTGAAGGTTTTTCTGTATTTTCACAATTCTGAAATTTTCCAGATTATGCTATGACTTATTTCTTTGGCCTGTGAAAGTCATGAGGCGGACTTTCGTAGCTTCATGACGTTTGGTGCCATGCAACACAGCTCTCACACCCTATTAATTCTGACAGGTGAGCAAGTGAGTAAGAGAACAGTATGAACCAACCCCGTCATCACAAGACAATGTGATGAGAACGCTTCCCAGTGATGTACCGCTTTTCTTAACTGGTGAGTTTACAATCTGACGTGCAGGCCTCTCCCTGGTGCCTGCACAGCTGCAGTCCTGTAAACACTTGCGCTGCCTATAAATCAGTTTCACCCACTCTTTCCCTCATTCTCTTTCTTTCGCTCAAACACACACACATATCAAAATAAGATAAACATCCCAAAACACAAAACAGTCTTAGTCATTTCCACTCGTATCTGTTTCCTATAATGTATTCGGCAGATGACGCAGAGGCATGTGTTTGTATTACATCTTCTTGCAGTTGTGAAATATGTATATTTTTGAAGTGGAGGCCTGAATGAGAACACATGGACCATTACAGTAAATGGTTTTGTCTGCATGACGAAGCATAATTAGTTGTTTTTGTTTATTTTTTTCTTAATTTATCCTGAGTGTTTTTGTACTAAAATATTTCAAATTCAACATAAAAGCTATTGTTAGAAAGCTTTGATATGTAATAAAAGTATTTTCAGTTCTGTATGTATTAAGAAGGAAATCAATCTTCATTATTTGAAATACTGTATACATACAGAGGTCCAACTTGCTTACAGAGGTTAAATGATGAAATAATGGGTAACATAAAATCAGCTTATACATTTTTTTTTTAAAAACTTTCTCTATAGTTCATTGGAATCTTAACCCACCTGAACTCGTGGGAGGCTAAGAACGAAACTTTACGAGCAACTCTTACCATAAGCGCCAGCAAGAAGTCCATACATAGTGTGCGAACCCAGGTTCTTCCTCTCAGCACTCAATCACGGTTTTGTAGAAATGTCTGACTCATACTCTCACGAAGTGGAACCTCCTTCTCGTAACTCCTTTATAAGAGCGCCAAACCTGCTCCTGTTTAGAAGTCGCCTGTACAGGGTCACATATTTCTCTATTTATTATTTAAGAAGCTATTTATTTGTATTTATTCCTTATTTATTAACTTCTTAAGGCTTTCTTGAAATGTTTTTCATTCCAAACACTCCTTTTTCTTACCTGTCTTCTTTTTTCTTCATCATTTCTCTTCCCTTCTCTCTGTCGTTCTACCTCCCTGACTCCAACCCACTGTTATCCTTTAATAATCAAGTCAGAGAAGGGCATCTCTACACAGGTATTTCTAATGTTTTTTTCATTTCTGTAATTTAGCTCAATGCAGATATAGATATACTGATGAGAAGCTGCTCTTAATCAACTTAGTTTTTTTCCCTTCATGCTGATTTCTCTCTTATTGCAGATAACCATAGACGAGGGATGTATCTGCAGATGACCTCTGATGGGAGCGTAACAGGGAGTGATGCTCAGACTCCTTACAGTGAGTATTAACCAGATTAATCAGTAACAGTACATGTTTTTACAATCTACACTGGATGATCAGAGCGTCAGAAGACTGTGACCTGCTGCAGGCCTATAGAAAAGACACATCTATTGTTGTTTATGTGTTTCCAGGTGTCCTGCAGCTGAAATCAGTTAAACCAGGACACATAGTCATCAAGGGACTGTCATCATCCCTGTTCCTCTGTGTGGACAGCAGAGGCCACCTGAGAGGCCAGGTAAGCTTCAAGAGAGCTACAGCATCTTCAAACCTCTGTCTGAATTGTCCTCTGATGATAAACTACTTCTGTCACTTTCAGAGTCAGTACACAGAGTCTGACTGCACCTTCAAAGAGCTGCTGCTGGCTGATGGATACACCCGCTTCCTGTCCTCACACTATGGATTTCCAGTGTCGCTGGCGTCAAAACATACCACTGATCGAAACTCAGTCCCTTTCACTCGATTCCTACCAATCAGGAATACTTTGACTGGCGAGAGTGTGACTGAGCGACCAACAAACACTGAGATAACTTTCAACATGGACTCTGGTGACCTTCTTGGAATGGGTCTAAACTCAATGGTCAGTCCTCAGTTTTCAGTGGACAAGTAAGAACTAAGCTGTTATTGTACCTTTAAATTGTATTAGAACCAGTTGCTCTGACTTTGTTATGAGATGAGTAGCTCGATCATTTTGGTTTATCATCTTTCAATGAGAGCAATATTGATCTAAGTTATTTATTTATTGTGTATGTTGTGTGTGTTTCTAATGCTTATTTAAAGATAATGTTGAGATTTTTAGTTTGAAAGAATGTTTGTCTGAGACAGAATGTGCTCATGTTGCAAGAGATTTTGGTATGTGAGGCTTTTGGAGATTCTCTGAACCAGAGGCCTGAGAAGCCCAATCAATCTTATATTTATCAAGTGTGTTTATGAAACTGGAGAGAAATTCTGAATGAAAATAAACATTCCATTAATATAACTTGCACTTGTCTAAATTAATCAAGCAATGATAAAGGAATGTAATGCAGGAACTACACAAACCAGGAAGGATGCGTTTACTAAATAAGAACATGTGTAGGCAATGATCATCCCTCTCCTCTACAGAAGTGAGGAAATGAGCAGAGTATTGTGAAGGCAGGAGCACTCTCTAGTGGACAAATACATAATGACATGAAGTACTTCATGTTCTCTGCATCACTCTGTCTGTGGGTTTTAGTGAATGTGTCTTTGTGTCAGACAAAACTTGCCTTAACCTTTGGGTGGTCAATAAAGTCTCAGTTGTTATATAGTCTAATGTAGACTGTATAACAACTGAGAATAATTGCTATACCAACTGTAGGTCTATTATTAGACAAATTGTTGATCTAGTACATAGTAAACTGTACTTGTTTTAACCAACGGCATTTCCTACAATGAATAGTGCATTCTGGAAACTCCTGTAGAGTTTTGGGGTAGCTGTCAATTATAATTTGGAAGAATTGCAGCTATATCTATTTACTTGGTGAGGCAGAGCTCAAACTCAACAAATAAAAATTCTTGAACTAAGGGTCTCACGTCTAAAGAGGTTTCGTTTATGTTAAACACATTGAAACCCCCTTTGAGGCAAATTAGTGATTTCCTTTTTTGGTGTGTATAAATTCAGTTATTCTGACAATGTGATCTTTGAACATAAGCTGACTTGAGTTCAAAACGATTGCTCCAATCAAGGCTGAAACCTATTCATATTTAAAATAAAGACCTCTGGACTTATGTTGTTTGGACTTTGTTGCTGGGTTTTTTTGTTTTTTTTTCATACCCCTGAAAAAGGAGCCCTAAAGAGAAGGTAGGTTTTTCATTCATGGTTCAGGTTTTTGACATAGATTCAAAGACACATACGTCTACTCCAGTCACAGTACATCACAAGTGAGAGTGTTTCAATAGTCTGTCTGCTAATACAGGTTGAATGGTTCTTTAAGAGCCTCTCGTAATCTTGCCATGTTTACATGCTCTTATTGTGTTTTTATAAGCGAGAAGATATGTCATGCACAACATAAGCAGTAAATGCCATGGCCCAGTGTTCCACCTTGAAGCTGCGATGATACGATGACAGCTCATAAACACAGATTTAGACTTCTGGGGTTTAATATGTGACAAACCAATCCTGTCTACTATCAGGGTGAGCGTTCTGTATCACTATTCTAATTCAGAATCAGTTTCTAGTTCAAACATGTACGGCTGAGTTACTCCAATATTACAACTTGCCATTTTGTTGCATAGAGCAGCTTTATAGTATCTGAGCAGAGCTGCAGGTGAACTGGTGTGCTGAGCTGCAGTGAGGGATGGAGGGGTGAGTGGAGAGAGGAGCAGGGATTTCATAGATCTGGACATTCTAGAAGAAGCAATGAAGTAAGGTTACATCTAAGCCATTTTAAGGCAGGGAGGATTTGTTTTAATGGAAATGAAACTCCTAAATATGTAACTTTGATACAGAAAGATGAGTTTTGGGGGCCTTCATCAATAACAGAAAAAGGACTTTCATAACTGTGACCTGTCTGCACACAAGTAGAAAAAATGTGTTTTTGTTATTGTAATTGTTTCTATGATTTTTTTTTTTTTTTTTTAACTTACCAGTTTCATAAATAAAAATTAAAATGAGCAAAGTATTTTACACATCTAAGAAACTGAACAGTTTGCCTGTATTGTTGCAAAGTTGAAAATCACACTGCCGGTTTTTTTTTGGTGTTTGTCTCATTTGTTTTCTGCCTTGTTCACATAAAAAATAAATTTTTTTTATTTTTTATTTGCCCTTTTCTGACCATTAAACTAACATCAGTAACACAAACTAAGACACATTACTGAAGCAGTTTACACTAGCAACGCCTGTACACATACCTTCCATGGGTCATCACTGTGATCTCGTGGAAAGTCTTATGTGTCCCAGTGAAAATGAGAACAATGTTTTTGGAAGCGACGGCTTATAACGGCTTAGTAGCTGTTGAATAGGTGGATCACTGCCACACAAAACTGAGCCAAGCTCAGCCTGGCACAATGTTGCTTCGGGACACAGGAGCCTTAGCAATGACGGATTAGGTATAATTGTATTTCTCTAATTTGATATATTTCATTTCCTAAAATAACACGGCTGTATCTAACAGGCAAGTGCTGTTTTCTCAGTGGCAGCACAATAAGTTTAAATCTTTTCTCTAATGAGCCAACACCACAGGCAACCATAGATAACACTGTTCTTTTTAAGAAAATTAATAAAATAGAATCTTTATTAAAAACACTGAGTGCATAATTAAGCAGATAAATATAGAACATTTGGCCAAGCAATCAAAGCGTTCCTCTTTACACAAATACTACAAGTAACAGTGTGTCCACAAGTAACGCTGCAGGCTTATAGGTGACATGATAAAGGTCATGTCGGTTGCTTCTGGTAACATAAGCCCAAACTACACAAATGTGAACTCCGTACGTTGCTTGCAGAAGAATGCTGAGAATGTGGAGTTGGTTTACAAGAGATCTCGGCCTGTCTGCAGCGATGGCTCTGCTGGTGATTGAGTTCTGATGGGAAGTGACATCTATATTCCCAATAATCTATCCGCTTCCACTTCAAACTTCAAGACACAGAGTAACATTACTAAGACATCATAGTTTCAAGGCGCAGACATTCAGAAAGTCATTTTCATCTCAAACACTAGCTGACAGCGTTAATAAATAATACCTCATATTATATTTATATCATGACCCTGAGAATGTAAAACTTTTCCTTTGTTAAAACTGTATCATACAAAAGTTGCTTTTCAGTGGCATTTGGCAGGCTGGTGCTGCAATAAATAACTATGAATGAGCAAGGAAATGCAGTATAAGGTTGTTAGGAGGTATATTGGTGTTAGATTCAATATGTTACATAATTTGTCAGTTGCTGGTTTGCTAGTATCTTCTTTCAGGACCTCTCCACACATGTTGTTGTGCATCATTCTGCTTTTTCAATCATGCTATGTCTTTGTCAAAGGGTGCAAAACACACTCACCCTCCCTAAACCTGAGTAACCAGTGGTTCCCTCAGATACAAGTTTCCCCCTCTGAACTCTGTGCTCTGTCCTGCACACAGTCCGCCAAGCAAGGTCCCATTCAGGGGGTTGCAGATGCCTTCAATGGCATAATAATCTCCCTCTGGATCTTTATCTCCTTCCTCTGCTTCCTCCCCTTCAGGACCCTCATCCTCCCACAGAGTGCTCATGACGTGAGTGTACTCATTTCGATCCTCACATTCGGTCTCCCGATGGTAGAAGTAGCTGAAGTTGGACACAATGACGGGCACAGGCAGCGAGATGGTAAGAACGCCAGCAATGGCACACATGGAGCCCACCAGCTTCCCCCACACTGTGGCTGGGTACATGTCACCGTAGCCCACTGTGGTCATAGTGACAACTGCCCACCAGAAGCCATGAGGTATGCTGACAAAGTCCGTTCTGTTGTGATCAGCCTCAGCGAAGTAGACGGCACTGGAGAAGAGGATGACGCCGATGAACAGGAAGAAGATGAGCAGGCCCAGCTCACGCATGCTTGCCCTCAGCGTCTGACCCAGGATCTGGAGGCCTTTGGAGTGACGAGACAGCTTGAAGATCCTGAAGACCCTCACCAGCCTGATGACTCTGATGATGGCCAAGGATGTGGCGGGGGAGGCATCGTTGTCCTTGGCCAGCTCTGTTCCCAGAGTGACGAAATAAGGGAGGATGGCGCTGAAATCGATGATGTTCATGACGTCCTTGAAGAAGTGCATCTTGCTGGGGGAGCAAGTGAAGCGCATGAAGAGCTCAAAGGAGAACCAGCATATACACATGGTTTCTACCAAGAAGAAAGGGTCCTGGAAAACACTTGGTGGAGGAGGCATGTTCTCGGTTCCATTCTTTGCCTGCGAGTTGACGGCCTAGAGCGGAAAAGACAGGACAGACAAGAAAATTCGAAAACATATACTTGCAAAGTGTGATAGCAGAATCATCATCGGTAGAATCACAATACAAACTTAAACAGCTAGTCTGGCTTTGTCCAACATAGTAAAATCCACTTACAAGGACCCCTAAAGCTCACAAACTAACAGATTACATCTTGATCATTTAATCTGTAGGGGAAAAAACATGTTTAAAAATGCTGCAGACAAAATGAGGTCTCAAAACAACATAATAAGGAAATAATGTGCAGATAACCTGACATAGAACAGACAAACTACTTTTAAAACAAAACAATATCCAACATGGTAATTAGGAAACTTTCTAAGTGCTGGCAGATTTAGTTATTTTTGGAAACAGCTAGGCTAGTTATTTCTCCCTGTTTTCAGTCCGTATGCTAAGCTAAGCTAACTGGCGCCATCTAATTTACTGTACAAACATGAAGGGGTATCTATTTTTTCATCCAAGTCAGAGCAAGAAGGTGAATCCACACAGCTCCCAAAATGTCAAACTACTCCTTTAAATCCAAGGCTATTAATGTATACTTTACAACACGCTACCGGGATACTGTTTCCATGGTGTTCTCATATCAACTTCAGCATTTCGTCCACCATCTCATTGGTTCTCACTTTTGGCAACATCATAAAAGCGTTCGACATCTGCGGCCTTACATTTAGCTGTACTAATCTCTTTTTCAGTCCACCTGTCGTTCCATCCTCCGTGTCAGTTAGCCTCATATTCAAGCCCTGCACGGCGGCTATTTAAAACATCTTACACTTAACATCCAGTTATAAGCATGAAAACGGATGGCATGGATATAAAAGGATCAGTTTAGTATGCTGTAATGTTGTGTGTGTAATATATAAGGTTTCAGGGTAGTTTAAAAAACCTGGAGTATTCCTCATGACTTTCAGTAGCAGGTCAGTGACAGTGTTTATTACTAAAGGTGGACATCCATGTGTTGATCCGCTCCAAGGGCTCTCCTAAGACTAAATATAACCCTGTGAGATCTCCGAAGAGAAACATGAGTGTCTCTCTGCACTGCTCCTCATCCATCTCCACCTTCGTCGCTATTCCCATTTCCCTGGCTGCTGATACCATGTAACATTGCCAGTGCAGTTCAGTGCGTGTACCGCTGACTTGGACAGGAGTAAGTTACAGTAGTTTCCTGGCAGCTCCCTTGTGCAAAGGCAGCCTGGCCCAGCGCAGCAGTCCTGGAGGAATGTGTTAACATGACCCAGTGTATGCTACTCATCCTGTGAGACCTTTTAGTCTCCGGTTCTAAGCCACAGGAAGGCCTTGGCTCACCTTTGCCTATGTGTACGGTCACTTGTGACCTTTAATTAACACACCTAACTGTCTCCTCACTCTGTCTTCGCTTTCTATCATTTGTATTCCAGACCCCACCCGTTGGTCCCTGTACCCTTTAGCACTTCCTGAATCCGAGTGTATCAAATTTAACAGCCGACTAAAATAATCACGCCATGAGCTTCCTGCAGTTTCTCTCTCTCACTCTCTGGTCTGCTTCCAGACATATTGGCCAATAGTTCCCCGGTGTCGGTATTTTTCCTGCTAATACACTGGAGTAGGCTCCAAGTGTGTGTTTACCTAAACACCTGCTTCCCATGATATCAGGTTTCCTTCGACCCAAACAGCAACACATATTTCATCCAAGACCCGGCACACAAGTGATTTGTTAGAAGCTTATAGCAGTTTTATAGCAGTTTCTGTTTTGTAAAGTGATACTGAATTAATTGCTGTGAACATATCATGGTATGGTAGGGCTATCTCAAGAATCTAAATAATAATTAACTGGAGTTTTGGTTTTCCAAAAAGTTTCCCCTACTGAAGTTCTGGTGTTTGGAGAACTAAAATTGCCTTTTGGATGAGAATTGAAAAAACTTCAAGAACCAAAAAGAGAAGTCCAGTTGCTTTTTCCTCAAGCTTTGAGGATCTTGATGATCTGAATGATTGCGAATCTACACAGACACATGGTAGAGTTCTTTATCAAG
Source organism: Stegastes partitus (assembly GCF_000690725.1). NCBI lineage: Eukaryota > Metazoa > Chordata > Actinopteri > Pomacentridae > Stegastes > Stegastes partitus. The sequence continues at coordinate 329,167 of NW_007578037.1, read as the reverse complement.
AGAGCAAGCCTTTTTAAAGTGGCACCAACATTCTGTTTTCTCATTTCCATCCCCTTACCTTTAGCCCACCCAACCAAAACTCAACTTAACCTGCAGTTTTGCCTGTCAGTGACAGTCCTCGTTCTCCACTGTCCTAAATATTGCGGATACCTGCTCCCATAAGGCCACCTACTTAGCCTTCAGGAAACCCTTAGAACTCCTCAGCCCTCCATCTTTTTCACCTCTGCGATTCCCGAAAACACACTGCAAAACAGAACATTTCCAACCTCTTTGTCACTCCTGAGGTCAGGCAGCGTCTCCAGGCAGAAGATGAGGATGGACACCACGATCACCATCACGCTGATGATGGCAATGATACGAGCACCCGACGAGGACTCGGGGTGCTCAAACAGCATCCACAGTTTCCTCTGGATTTCGTTGGCCGGCAGAGGCCTCTCCTCCTCCTTCGGGAAACCTTCGTCCTCCTTGAAGCGGTTCATGATCTCCTCCCCGAGCTCGTAGAACATCAGTTCATCCATGAAGATGTCCAGGGGTATGTTTGCAGGCCTCCGAAGCCTACCGCCCGACTGGTAAAAATACAGAATAGCATCAAAGCAGGCCCGATTGCGGTCCAAGAAGAGCTCGTTTCGTAGCGGGTCAAAGTATCGTGACCGCCGCCTGGGGTCGCCCAACATGGAGTTGGGGAATTGGGCTAAAGTGCGGAGCTGAGTTTCATAACGCATCCCTGAGACATTGATGGCCAGTCTTTCACTCAGCGCCCATCCACTCCTCCACAGAGACCCCGAACGCCGTCTGTCTTTCTTCTTCTCTTTCTCATTCCCTTTGATCTCCTTCTCTCCTTTCTCCTCGCTGTTGAGCTGGTCCTTCAGATGTTTATCTTTCTCTCCGTCGCTCTCTCTCCCTCTGCCTTCGTTGGCCTCTTTGCTTTCCATCCCTGTTTGTATTCCCAGCCAGGGAACGCTGCAAACTGCTCTCCTGAGAATTTGTGGAGCACCTGGACTTAAAAGCAAACCCTGCCTGAAACCAGAGTGATAATTCCATCAGTGGATTTGGTTTTCAGTTGATAAGCATTACAGATGGTGTCAGAAACAAAAAGCTGAAGGGGATTCTGGTTAGCAAACATTTTCCCTGACAGATTTTTATCACATTTAAAAACACACATTCACCCAAAAAGCTAACGAAACGATCTTTACTTCTTGTTTCTTTTTAGTCGGAAAGGTGAACTGAGGGTAAAAACAACAAGCGATGTTAGTACCCAGTTAGTGAGGTGAAAGAATTTACTCACTAAGTGTGTAACAGCTGCTGACAGAGACTAACGGCAGGATGAAAAATCACATTGTTCGTCTCCTGCGGCTCGTCAGGTTGTCTGTCTGTCCCTCTGTCATCGTGTCTGTCTGTCATGTACACAAAGTCCCAGTTTGGCTGTCTACCTTCAGTCGCCACTCGCACAGATGTCCACTGCTGTCCAGCTTAACTCTCTGACCAGGTTGTACATAAACTTGGCTTCCAGTTGTTTGCTCGGGGAACATCCACGGTCCTGCCCTGTCCCTCGCTGCCTCACGTTGTCTGTCTTGAAATTTTTTGGGAATGCTGTCCTGTTGAAATTCGATCTCTGGTATACCCCTCCAACCCCTCCCTGTCCTTTCCCTCCATTTTAGCTATGGGGCAAGACAACCTTCAACCTCACTATCAAATGTCACCTCTGCCTGGCGCTGCGTGGTGCAAAAATTCAGGGATAATACATACCAAACATGTTGCCATTTCTTCCCTAAAGAAGCAGTGTTAGATTACAGTTTGATTTCTAAATGTTCTAAATATCATTAGGTTAATCATTTAATACTGATTTACATTACCATGGCGTGCTCATGCTGTAAGATTTGTGGCATGTTCATTGTTTATATTTTGCAAAAGCCCATTTTTGTACATTTTTCAATTTCCCAAATTATATTTTCTAGGTCAAAATGATCACAAATCTATGATCGCATGACATTCCAATAAAACAAGAAATCAAATGTACACAAAACTCAGACAGTAACATACAAAATATTTGGAGACTATTTACCTTTTATGTATCTACAGTGTGTTTTTTGGTATCGTCCAAAATTAGGCTCCAAACGTTCCACCTCATAAACAAGTATGCATAGTGGACATTTAGATGATGCTGTTTTACAATAAATTTAAACTTCAGTTAAAGCCAAATACATAACGATTACTAACTAAAGAGATTTAAGGAGTCTAAAATATATTTTTAAAAGTTTTTACCACTGCAAATTTCTTTGCTTTTAAAGGGAAAAGAAGTAAACAGACCCTGAAAATGCATTTTCAACTGATTACTAGCAGCAATTATGTGACTTTATTAGATCTTTTTATCAGCCAATATTTCATGAAATGTACCAATAATTTATTCAGTAAACCACATAAAAATACTCCTCTTAACATAAAGTGCACCCAGTGTTAATAATGTTAAATGTTTTTCCTGATGTGATTTGTAAGTATCTGCTGTGACAAAGGTTTTTTGGTGAATTTGCCCACCTTTTACTATCTGTAGAGCAACACAGAAAGATCTTTTTTTAACACCTTTCCCAAGTTTTATTGATTTTTCTCACATTTTACTCTAATTTGAAGGAAGATGATGTTTAAGTTGTCCTCCCCTCTCTGCCTCCCCATAACCATCACCTCCAATCTGTTGCCATCTGTTGCACAATAGGGAAAAAGACCCACCACATAAACCTCAAAGGCTAAAAGGAAGTCATTGAAAAATCCTTTAAGCCAAGAGTGTGCCGTCTTGTAAAGAGATTCAAGATGGTGCCGGTGAGCGCGGCAGCCGTCGTACCTGCTCCAACACCGTTACTGAGGAGGACTATTTGATGGAGATCACCCACCTGGAGGACTGGTGCAGAGACAACAGCCTCCTCCTGAACATCAGCAAGACTAAAGAGCTGACTGTGGACTACAGCAAGAAGCAGCAGAGGGCATAACACCCACTCAGGATCAGTGGGACAGAGGTGGAGCGAGTGGAGAGCTTTAAGTACCTGAGTGTTAACAATACGCAGGACCTGACGTGGTCCTGTCACATCAACACCCTGGTGAAGAAGGCTCGACAGCGTCTCTACCTCCTCAGACACCTCAGGGACTTTAAGCTCCCTCTCATGGTGCTCAGGAACTTCTACACCTGCACCAATGAGAGTGTCCTGGCTGGGAGTATCACCACCTGGATGGGCACCAGCACCCAGCAGGACCTCTTGGCCCTGAGGAGGGTGGTCTGCTCGGCTGAGCGCACCATCAGAACCACCCTCCCCAACCTGCAGGACATTTGCACCAAATGATGCAGGTTAAAGGCCACTGTGAGTGAGCCCACCCACCCCAGCCACAGACTGTTCTCTCTGCTGCTGTCAGGGCGGCGTTACTGCTGCCTGAAGGCAAACACAGAGAGGATGAGGAGGAGCTGCTTCCCTCTGGCTGTCCACCTGCTGAACCTGAAACAATTGATTCAATAACAATCCAATCGGTCACTTGGCACTTTTCACCTATACATGTAAATAGTATGATTAATGTCTTTATTTGTTTTATTCCCTTTTTGCACTGTTTGAAAATGTATATATATATATATATTTTTTTTTTTTCTTGTGTGTTTCATTCCTTTTTCTTTTTATCTTATTGTTGTTTCGGTGTGGAACAGGTACACATTGCATTTCACTGTGCGCTATACCATGTATAACTGTGTTTGTGACCAATAAAAGACCTCGAATCCTTGAATATACACTTTAAATCGACAATATAAAAAGAATATCCCTCACTTTATGGATATGGACTTCTGTGGTTTGTCATTACCTTGGAGAGATAAACTAGCAGAAATATTAGGATTCAAACCGTCATATTTAACAAGACTGCTGTCGTGTGTGATTGACTCTGTGACCTAAAGAAGAAAAAAAGGAACTTTAGAAAAACATTTAGCAAAAAGACCAAAATGTGCCCTTGAACAACAGAATTAAGATGGCCTTTTTTTTGTTTGGTTGTTTTTTTTTTTGCTTTGTTTCTATCCGTATTTTTAAAATAATAATTCAGTAAAATCACGAGCGTTATGTCACACTGCATAACACTTTGTTGAAATAATAATAAATCCAGCAAAGCAGACGTTGCTGTGTGTTGCCACCAGAGGGAGGTGATGTTTTGGCGCAAAGCAGGAAAAAAAACTAAAAGAGGCCTCTGCCGACATTTCCTCAACGCTGCCTTCAGCCACAGAAAAAAGCCACCGCTCACTGGGCTGATACACCACATGGCCATCTGATCTCATGTCATGAGCATGTTTACCGAGAATCTGATGAGCCTCTGTTTGAATATTCTTATAAAGGAAAAGGCTTCATGTAGAAAAACATAATCCAGTGTTACATGAATATCAAAATGAATGCAGTAAGGAATTCAACTATTTTTTGCTTGTTTTGGTTGTAAAATATGAAGTAATCAGCTATAAAATTCTGCCTGATTAAAGTTTACTCTTAGCTTTTGTGCATCATAATTTTGGATGAGGGAATAATGTGGCAGAGAAGCTTCTGGTCGTGTGAAGCAGCTTTAAACTCTTCGGCTTTCATGCAGCTATGCAGAGCAATCATTACATCTTGTGACTCCCATGAGATGGCTGCACACACTGCTGCCATTTCTGCACCATTTCCACACGACCGCAATTCCTCCAGCACAGTTTGAAACAGCGGGCAACCGTGAGTAGGAAATAGATGACTTGTCAGACCACGTTGCTGCTTCTTAGCATGAGGTCCCAGCACAAGCTTCCGTGCCTTCGTTATCGATGTAAACATTTCACTGAGAGACTATGTGGGGATTTTGTTCCACTTTTGCTGTTAGTAGCTTTAACTGGCTCAATCGGATTAATTTATTAATTAGTTTATTCACTAATTCAGATTTTCTTATATCTTTGCTTGCATTGATTTGAACTAATGAGTAAGATTGCCATATTCCAGCAGCAAACAATACTGCCAAATAACAAACATCAATAAATAACCATCCCATAAAATACACACATTTTTCATCATGAAAATTTCTTTTTTTAAGCCTTAATATTTGATGAAATAATGTGATGTATTGTTGCTGTTTTTTTACTTTCAAGTAAGCATAATTACATATATAATAAATACATCACATCAGATCGCCTATGATATTTATGACTAGACATAAACTGTATGTTGACAGGTTGCTAATGTTGTCAGGTGCTACACCCTGATTAAAACACATTCATTCAACGTTATTGTTGTGAAAATGTCTATCATTTTACAACATATCTTCCATTCCCACCAGACATTAAAACAGCTTTTATCCCACTGCCATAACTCTACTGAGCCATTCTCAGCCATAACACTGCAGACTATATGTATGGTTATTTGCACTGCTGTTTTGCACCACTGTATATGCATATATATATTCTGCTCAGATGTGTACATTCTTGTAAACATTTATCTTATTTTTTTATTATTATTTGTTTTATTTTTTTCTGTCTGTAGTTATTTTACTTTCTTTTTTTATTTTTTATTTTCCTATTTCTATTATTCTCCTTGCTCATTCCTAGGGCGACACCAACATTCACCAAATTCCTTGTATGTTCTGTACGTAATTGGCCATTAAAGCTGATTCTCATTTAGAAGACAAATTAATGTAAAATGTAAAAACGGCTTTATTCTGATAGTTTCCACTAATTGTGTCAGATATTAGAAACAGATTTACAGCATTAAATTGGAATTCAAAAGTTTCATTTATTAAATAAAAAGGAAATATTTCTAATAATAAAAAGTCATTTTTAAGAGTATTCAAAGTTACATGTTTTTAATGTTGTTTTACATTAGACATGCACATTTACAGCCTATTTTTGTGATTTTAGTCATATTTTTGTGTATTTCAAAGTGTGTAAAATTATTATTGATATTATTTTACAGTAAAGACTTTTCAACCTGACACACATTCGAGTTAATAATTTAGCCATACAATTTTAAAAAAGGAAGTTTTCTTTAATTTTGTCATCCCTGTGCAACTTTTAATCTGTGATATTGGGTCCAAGAACATAAATACTCTGTGTCACTTACAAAACATTACAATTCCTGGTGACATGTTGGTGTCGGATGTCTCGGATATTAGTCGTTACAGTTATGTGATATCGAGGAGGGAAAGCAGCACTTATCAGTCTCAAATATCATGACACAGTAACTTATAGATTACCAGCATGTGACAAGTTATTTATTGTAGCTACTGGATTAAAAAGGAAGTTCTTGTGTAACGCTGGCATGGAAATACACCGGGTCCTTTTCAGTCCCAACTTTTATGTGTCATCCTTCAGATTCTTGGATTTTCATTGTGTCCTCGCTTCAAGTCAGATTATGTCAGTCAGCGCTGCGCTGTGGGATCCTGCAGCTGACGGGCCGATGAACGGAGCTAACGGTGACAGTCGGTACAGAATGTCATATTCAGTCAGTCTGCGCAGGAGCACATCAGAAATTAGACACCTGAAACAAACTGACACACGGTTGATGTTACTTTTTCATTTATTTTTAAGTTGATTTGAATGATTTTAAGCAATTTTTAATGTCTCTGAAAAAGCATCTCATGACTGTTAATCAGTTATTCATTCAAGCTGCTATGGAGATTAGTTTCACATTAGATCGCATTGACATTCATACATTTTTAAGTCTCAATAGTAGAAATATGTTCAATTATGACACTTTATTGATATGTTTCTATTTTTTCTTCAAAATATAAAAAGATAGATCATGAACATTCCATTGAAATATACTTTATACAGTTCTTGATGAGTTTGTTCTTTGTGTTCCAACATTTCAAAAATAAAATCCGGCATAAGTCACAACCAGATACTCCAGTGACCACCTCCTCTCCCCATTCACTCTCCTACTAAGACCGCAGTACAATGGACTAGTACTTAAGTCTGTTTTATACGATTTGATAGCATGTAAAATGAACGTAGGGCTTTTTATCTTTGGGATGCTTACGTGGATGCATGATGTCATTAAGTAATATTACATGTATGTATATAGGTGTGACTTTTATGTGTCGCTTATCATGTTATTTCTGATTAAAATAATGTATTAGTATATTAGTAAAAATCTATTCAGCATGATAACATTTCCTCTAAAACAACTCTGGTCTCATTAATTTGTAAAATAAAGTATTATTTTTTCTTTTAGATTAGTGTGATTGCTCGGTCACTCTATGGAAAGCCATAAAGCCACTACACATGTGGTTGCAATCATCTGAACTGATGACAGAACATCTGTGTCTCAGGGAGAATACAGTTAAGTGTCCATCAGTGGCATTCGTGGTGCGGATTGCATACAGTGTCCTCAATTTTTTTTTTTTTCTTTTTGTTTTAAAAGAAAATAATAAAACATATTGAACAGAAACAGGCATATAAAGAAAATAAACAGGATGCCATTGAGGATGTGTCATCCAAGGACCACATGACACCGTCCAAACACCTGCAGAGGACAACAGCGTCCCTGCACATAGTACTCGTTAGTGGCACCTACTTATCATGTAAAGCATTTTTTTGTTCTTTTGGTTGTGTGAGTGTTAGTACATGAAATCGTTTGTAACATTTTATAACAGATTGCAGACTCGAGAAAATAAAACAGACTTAGCACTCTCGACATTGTAACTCATTCTGTTCAACGTGTCTAAATCAAATGGCAGTATTATGCATTGGAAAAAAAGGAAAGACATCTTTTTTTTCTCTTTTTTTTTTTCAGCCTGGCATTGGCAGAGCAGTCACAATGTAGAGAATGAAGCGAACGCAACAGTGAAAAGTAAAAGAAAGAAAGAAAAAAGAAAAGACACTACTTGGCCATAAAAACACAAGACAGCCGGGTGAAGCACAAAGTTTTTGCAAGTGTGCACACCATCGCTAGAACCTCTGAAATATTCATAAACATCTTTGACCATCAGAAGCCGCGGTAGCTTAATGCCTTTCCAAAATGGGAACTGAAATTGTTGGGTTTTCTAAAAAAGATACGGGACTAAAAAACAAAATCCCATGGACCGTTTTTGCGAATAGACAAAAGTTCTAGACCCTGTAAAACCAGCGTAGACTCAACAGAATCGGTCTACGTCACGCCTGCCGAGCCTCCAACTGCAATGTACGAGGAATGGACGGAGGACCATTCAGCTGCCTGAGCTGAGCCCCGGACCAGCGGGGCCTGAAACTCACTTGGAACACCGAGGCCAAGGATCGGAGAGCGCTCCATTCTTTTCGCTTTTTATTACTACGTTATTATCTCCCTCCCCTTGGTGGACACTGGTACTTCCTCATCCTCTCTGTCTCCCTGTTCTGACATCATTGTGGAAGCTCTGGGTCTCTTTGATTGGTGCTCACGTGACTTGTGTCGTGTGCTGTGAATGAGCTGCCAACTAGCCGGCTGGATGAGGGTAAACGACAGATGCAAAGACCTGACCATCTTCAAAAAAACAAACAAAAAAAAGCCTAAACAAACGAAGACGAGCCACCTCTACGCACTCGTGCTGACACTGCGAGTGCGAGTAGCTTTCGGTTGCCTCTCGGAGGAAGACGTTTCTGCTCTACGACACGGCACAGTGTTTAAAGTTATCAGGACTGGATTCATGACGAACAATGACAGGAGGCTAAAGGGGATATGTCAAGACTCTGTTCCCCCCCATCGAGAGATTATCAAGTCATAATGCATGCGTTTTTTACACGTCACTGTGAGGTGTTCACATTATCGTATCGTCTATATACTAGAATTTATTATGTTAGAAAGAAAATAGCAAAAAACACCTACATCCACGCACACCATCGACACACCTGAGTCCTTAAAACCACATACAGACTTTGGAATGGCAGTTGGTTCCATGCAAACCTGAAATCTCTCTTGACTGTTTATAATACCTCTCCTAGTTTTATTGGACACTTAGTAGTGGAACAGAACTGCCTTCAAAATCCTGCCATGGGATCATCCAAGGCCTTTTAATGAATCTCTTTTAAAAACACTGAGGCTTTGAAGACGCTCGAAGGGACTCGAGGTTCTCCGTTTGACCTGCTACAATCATGTGACAACTCTTGTATTATTGCCAAAGAAAAAAAGCGAAACTATGAGTGCTAATCAAGCTGTCAAGTTGTGGTATGGAGAGCTGTTGGATTCGAACGGCTGCTGCTGCTGCTGCTGCTGCTGCTGCTACGGAAGTTGTGCAAATGATTTCAAGGAGGAAAACGTGGACTTAACAACAAACATCCTTTGCGCAGATGCTATAGGCAAAGTCTTGAACGATCGCTGTGGATTCAAGAGTTATAAAACATACTGCTTATGAAATTAAAAACGACCATGGCGGAGGTCAAAAACACTGGAAATGAGGGATGGAAGGGCAGTAGTAGCAGAGAGATTTCATCGAACGAAACATAGTTCAGGGTGTACTTTGCAAACATACATGTTTCAATATTCACATTTTTTTTAACTTTTCAAAACAAAATATAGCTCTTCTCTTTCATTATAATCTTTTTTAAAACATTAATTGCATATAACATTTTTTTAATTCATTTTATATATACTTTTTTGTATCTCTAGCACCCTTGTCTTCAACTAAGGGCTTGCAGAAAAGACAGTCATGCAAAGTAGTCATGCTGGTAAACAAAGTTACAAAAATGCATTATCTTTTTTTTTTTTTTCTTCATTTGTTTATCTCAGCGTCCATCCTTTGTCATCCCCGTGTCTTTATAGGCGAGAGTCTCTCATTGCTCATTGTCTTTTGGAAAAAAAAAGAAAAACAAAAGAAAAATTCCCAGTGCTCTCGGGGCGAGCAGCTTCGCCACATCCCGTCGTGACGGAATATTCCATCCTTTTCTCGGACTTTGACTCCATTTCATGATGCCAAATATTCTTTTTACGCTTGCATCTTTTTTTTTTTTTTTTCTTTTCAAAAGTCCTTTCAGTCATACTCGACCTTTTTTTTCCTGCTCAGAAACTTCCTCCTCCAAAGTCATGGAGAATGTTGTAGATTTGTTTATCAAAATATAGATTTGTTCTCTTTGTACACTTCCACGTTTTACTCCTACTCTTGGTCCTTTTCTTCTCGTTTACACCCCCTGTGGGCTCCCCGTGACGGGCCATCTTTGTCTTGACGTCGACTTGCCGGTGAAGCAGTCGTTGGCAGCAAGCGGGACAAGAGAGAGATGGGGGCAGTATGCATCTGGGGAGTCTTGTGCCTTACTGGCAGTGTCGGCCTTTTGTGTTACAGGGAAGGATAATACTTGTGTGATTGGTCCCTTTTGAAATAAGACAATTTCCAGGTAATGGGCAGTGAACTAACAACAGTCCTTGTAGTTGGGGTGGGGTTGTTTTTTTTTTTTTTTTAATGATTATTTAGGCAGGTCGATATCCCTCGAGCGACGAGGTTCTAGGGCTTGTTTTGCCTCCTTGAGTCAGTCTTTTTGCTCCTCATGACTGAGCGCTGTGCCAGTCAGACATGGGGAAAAAAATATTTAAATGTGCATATAGGGATGGGATGTTAGTGGCAGTTAAAAAGTTCTTTTCGAGGAATGACTTAAAGACAATGGGCAGTACAAGGGCGAGTACAAACCTCGCCCTCAGTGGAATATTTCTCCTAATCTACAATACACTACAGAAGGTCATTCAGCAAGTGCATGCTACAGGACCTTTGGTATCCCACACGGAAATTTTTCGGGTCAAGCCCGCAGCAGTACATGAGAGATAAAGAGACGTCTTCTTTTTTCTTTTTTTTTTTGTCTCCACCGACCATTTCGGGTGACGCCGAACGCGACTTGTTTGAGCTGATGCTACATTGCTGTGCTTCGTTTGTTCAGAGTTAGTGCTGTTTTTGATTATCTTGTGAGGAGGGCAGTGTTTCAGTCTGATAGAAGTGAATGGAAGACATAGGTTCAGTGGCAAACGTACTATACAAGTGCTAAAATTGAACGAGGAAATATAGCATGGGTGTTGTAACACTGTGCAATTGTGATCGATCTCATATGTTTGTGCATCTCTTTTTTTCTTTCTTTTTCTTTTTTTTTTTTTGTTTGGAATGTCAAGTATTTCTATAATGAGTTAAGACCAATCCTTTGTCTCTCATGTACTCGCTATCTACTGGAAAGGAACCCAAGAGGAAAAAATGACATCTAGAAGAATCCCTTGAATGCATAAGTTCCTCTCTCTTTGAGCTGTTGATGGATTGAAGTCAAGTTATTTCCCAGCCAACAAATGCTACAATATGTTAGCAGAGATGCTACATTGTTCATTCAGTCCAGTTGAAGACAAGAAGTTTTTTTTTTGTTGTTTTTTTTAAATGTTTGTTTTGTTTCAGAAACTCTGTGAAGTTGCTCAGTTGCTCAGCACTGCAGACGGCGCTGAAGTTGGTCATGGTACAAGATGGCGAGTATAGCGTTGTCAGAGAGATGTCATCTGGAATGTGTAAATCAGGAGTCCTTTTCTCTCCCAAAAAAAGCGTGTCAGTGCAATGCTCAGTCAGGAAGAAAAAGAAAAAAGAAAAAGGAAAAAAAAAAAGAAAAAGGTCAGTCAGACAGTTGTCAAAAAGTGTGGTCGGAGTTCCGAGAGGCTGCTTTGGTAACAACGTGAGGAGCAGACCATGTGATTTTTTTTTTTTTTTAATTCATGATTAACCTCTGGTCTCTCTTGTCACCCCAAAGATCTCCTGTAAACTGTCCATCCGTGTCACACCTGTCCGCTTACGTGGCTCCCGCCGCAAATTTGTGTTTACCGGTTACTGACTCCTCATTAGAGAGAAGGCGAATGCTAGAAACTTAACACTGTGAAGACAAGAACAGAAAGCCATTAAGTTCACAGGGAATAAACAGAATTTGTAAAGAAAAAAATCAGTGACAATGAAACTTAAGATTACGAGTAAGAACTTGCATCTAGATCGGTTGGCAGACATAAACCAATGTTGGCTGTAAACTGATTGGAGTTAAATAGATTTGCACAGTTTCATAGTGTTTCTAACATTGTGTACATTTTGGAAAAGTAATCAGGGATCACCATTACCTGTAAACTGCAGGTTAACTGTGTCAGAATGAAGTGCACATGTTTAAACAACTACTACTCATGTAGATATGCACACACACACACACAAGGCTGGCACATTCTTGAACAGCAAAAATCAGGAAATGGCGACAGTAGAACTTGTAGCTGACATTATTAGAGAAACAAACAACAGACTGAATGACACAAGCTGCCAGCCAACTGAGCAGCGCCACACTCTCCACACTGCCAACTCTCAACCAGTACAGCAGAAATATACAAAACATTTCAAAGCGGATTGCGGCGTTAGTTAGTTTCGTGTGTGTGTGTGTTCGTGTGTGTGTGCAGACATTTTCATTTGAATGATATACACGCCTCATGAGAAAAACACACTTTGGACAGATGGACACATACAAACATACTCAGTGTTATTCATGGAAGCTTCCACATGTTAAAAAACAGATTATTATGCTGGTAAAGATTATACAATGAGACAGTTTCAGGAGGTCACATGATGCCATCACAGGTTCAAGAAAATGTTTCCATACAGTTTTTTAAAACTTACATTTACACCAAACACTTCTTGTATCACATGTGATGGCATCATGCATTTATTTGCTGGGAAATGAGACCCTTCACCAGCAAACATCAGCAAACAATACAAGCATCATCCATCGTTGTAGCTGTATCAGTTTGTCCTGCGTAGTCTTCAGTTCACTCCTTTCTTCTGTATGTCCACTTGCTGTTTCCTCCTGAGAAAAGCTGGTAGCAAGATACAGTCGTACACCATTAATGTGTTCAATTAACTCTTCTTCTGTGCAAAATTTCCCGTTCAGTCAACAGGTTGTTGCAACAGAAAGCTATGAGTAGCACAAAAATGTATTACAGTAAAAAAAAAAGTGCTGTTCCTGCAAATGATGCAAGACAGGAATGCCAGTAAAAAGAAAAAAAACAAACAAAAAAAACTGCCAGGCATTATAGATTTAGTTCACCTCTCAGTGCACTCTCAATGCAGCCGCTGATTTGTCACATGACAGCTGCACATTAGAGCTCTTCGTCTTCGTTCATTTAATAATGAGGATAAGTGCATTTAGCTCTGACACTGTCCCATATTAAAGGACAAGTGGAACCCGTGTCAGATTTTAGAGAAATCAAAGTGAAATTGGTAATTATTGAATATTCTCTGTGATAAATACCAACAGGCTGATCAATTTTCTAACTGGTGCTATGTTACAATACTACAATACCAGCAGCGTAAAACCTTCAGGAACACCACCTGAATGCATTTGTATTCCCCCTGGCAACATGAAGCGTGCAGCTGGCCTGCTGTAACTGGACAGCTCTGTTCAGCAGCGCTGCAGATCTAAAATATTCACTTAAAGAATATCATCAGGAAAAGAACTGGTTATTACAGCTGATTTAAATCCCAAACTCTGAACAGAACCTCCTCTGAAACAGGTTAGCGGTGCAGCATCAGTTGCCATGGTGATCTAGCAGGTTAAAAGAGAGCTGCCTTCATCACACTAAAAACTCTGGATTTAGGCATAAACAGCCAGTTGCAGGAATACTTTAGTGATAAAGTAAACTTGTTTGATCAATGCATTTTTACAACAGAAGCACCGACAGCTGCTTTCTTTGATGCTCCCAACATTATATTAGTTTGGTAAATTACATGATAATTATACAGCATCCATTGAAGTGAACCATCGTCTTAGTGACAGACAATGGTGTCAGTCTTCTCACCGCACTATTCAGAGCTGATCAGACACTATTGTCTCTCCTTTATCTCAGAAATACAATACAAGACCGTACTTCCAGCAGCAGTCTGCATTTTTTTTCTCTCAAAGCTGCACATGTATTATACATGCCTCTTCAGGACACGAGAGCAGCAACCTCTGAAATATTTACATTAACTGTACATTTATACTCAATAAGAGACTCCATGTAGGACCGGTTCTGGTCCAAGAGAACAACACAGGAGCAACAACACTGAGGAATTTCTTAAATGTTGTCACTACTGCTAAATCAGTAATAATATGCATAAAAAAAACTGTGGAAATGGTGCAAGAAACAAACAGATCTAATGCATATAGAACCAGAGTTCTACCTCTAAGTGGCACGGTACATTTTACACTTTTCCAATCAGATGGAATCAGCTGTTCTGAACCTTCCTGCACCACACTCACAAATCATACATAGGTATGTTAATTTCATATGACTTTAATGTATTCACATGTGTAGATACAGATCTGTACATATTCAACAATAACCACTGACCTATTAAGCATTGCTTCAAAGGTGTAGCTAGTTAAATCTAGCTAGTTTGCATCCTAGATTGACATCAGAGCCTAGAGGGGCCTCATAGAGGCACTTACAACAAATGCCTGTTTTGTTCATTAAACAATGTTTGCTTCAGAGTGTGCTAGGTAATTTGCATTGGCCACAACAATGTGATATGACTCAACAAGTAACTCACAGTTATGACATTCCTCGGATTAATTTGTAACGATACAAAGCAAGTATGAGCAGATACAGTACTTCTGTCAATTTAAAGTGGCGTGTGAGATCGTGTTACTGCTCTCACCCACTGTCAGTCAGCATTAAAGGAAAACATTCAAGGATGGCTGACATTCACCACACGACAACATGTACATTCCAAATAAAATGGCACACAAGTAAAAACCATCTGCAAACTGTAACATCCACATTGTGGAGTCATTTTATGATTATACAGCTTGTATGTGCGCTTCATGGGGGGTTTTGAACACTGAGAGAAGTGATGCCAGCAAAAAGTTGCAGAGCAAAGATTAGGCTTAAGATTAGCTGTGATTTAACCCAGGCCGATCAGCGTCCCGCTGCTCCTTATGTGTCTCTCTACAGGTTAAATCGATTTAAAATATCCCAGAGTTTCCCTACCTTTAACTGTACAAGTTCAGGTTGACATTATACATCAAGGAGCTATCAAAAATGCTCGTATTCACTAGAGAAACAAATCTCCGCATGCTGTTTCAGATATTTTCAGACAACACTAAGATACAGTCATTGTTTTTTTTTTTGTTTTTTGACATCATAATGGTGAAATGTAGCAACATTGAGTATGAGCACAACTACTTTGGTCTGAAAAATATGTGCGATGGGCTTCAAAAAACCTGCGTCAGACGAAGCCAGGCAAGCATTAGTGCTTACAGTGACTGTATGGAGGGATCTAAACTAGAATGAGACGCTATGACTCCGACTGATTCAAGTCAGTGTGCAAACTACAGAAGAGCCGGGAGGAGCTTGGTTCCTCTTAACAAGACATGAGCTCGCCTGAAAACATCATTTGTGAAATTCTGGGAGGGTCTAAAATATTGACAGAATGCTATTTTTTGTCGATCTTTTCTGTCACTATTCTGTCTGGTTTTCTGTCACTATTATGGGTGATGTGTAAAATTAGGCTGTTATGATTCACGCATGAAGGCGACTCATCACTAATTCACTTCATAAAGAGCAGAATGTAGAAGCTTGGCAGTGTAATATTATCAATTTTATTACTTTAACTCCAAAATCTGAAAACTTTCCTGATTCCAATCGACTTAAAAAAAACAAAACAGAACAACCCAAACTCTTCATGGTAGGCAGGCAGCAGCGGCTCCGCTTCATTTGATTTCTATACTTTAAATAATAGCAATCATGACAAATAAAACATTCATAAAGCCATGATTAATGTTGTTTGATGTCATTTCTTCTGATTTTTTTAAAAAAAAACAAGCTTCCCAAAAGCCATGTTGTAGTTAACCCACTGAATCAAGTGGTGTCATAGCATTCATCTAAATACTGCATATCTAAGTTAAGGGGGTTGGAAGCCCGTTGATTTTTAGACAAAATGGCAGATCAGGGCTGAAGATTATGACAGAACATCAGGACCTGACTCCAAACAAGTATGGAAATATTCTCCCTTTACACCTGCAAAAAAAAACTTAGCACTTAGTTTTTCCTCTTGATTTCAGTCTTACTACATTATTTTGTTCTTTAAAGATCCTAAAGACAGTTCAATACAACGTTGTTTTGGGGTATTTTGTTCAAGAAATGTCATTGTAGACAATCAATGGTACAGAAAAGTCATTCCTCACAATAAAACACACATTACCAGTACAAGTGAAGAAAATATAAAACCATTACAAAACTGAAACAATTTAAAAAAAAATTGGCAGTCACAACATCAAAAAAGTCTAACAGGGCTACACCGGCTGGAAATAAAACCAGACAAATGGCTCATGTCATCAGAACAGCTTTGTACACTTAGAACAGCGAAATCAAAGACGATAAGTCGACCGCCTGCTAAGTCTGTGCATTTTAAAGATTAAAAATATATCTGCATATTTACATATGTATGTGCACAGCATGTTTTCCAGCAGTAAAGTAATATTGCATGTTTATTGCATATGTGAATGTGATATTATTTTTTAAAATCTTTTTTGCTCAACTTTGAACATAAGATCTATTTACATACAAGCATGGCGATCTGAAGAGGGTGACCTCAATTTCAAAAATAAAAGCCCTAACTTGCCTAAAAGAGATTTTAAATTTTAAACTATTGAGGGAAATATCACATTATAACCACTGTCATTTTTTTTCTTTCAAAGATGAACCAACGGATTCATTTGATGGTTTTAATTTGTATTTTTAGATAAACATTTAAAACAAAATAAATGTGGGAAAAAAATAGAATTAGTAAAAAAATAAAGAGTGAAGTGAAACAGATATTTAGAAAAGCTTAAGAGGCGTGTTTAATGAGGTGATCTTATGGCTTTAGTCTATTTTTGTTATATAATCCATATCTTATGACTATAAGCAAGCTTTAAAGGTTAGTAAATATTTTTTTAAATTGATTGTTAGTAAAGTGCTTGTATTTGTATTAATTCATTTATTATCATATTGCAGTTGTCTGCATCTGACTGTGTACGTTTGTTGTACTTCAGTCCTTCGAGTTCGTTTTTGAGTTGCTTTCTAAAAACATTGCACATTTCTTTAAAAATTGTACAAGTACGTATTTCATTTACATGTTTGCGCTCATTAGGATCTCCTCAAAAGGTCCACTCAGTCATTTACTGTCATTAGATAGAAAATATAAACTGAAGATGAGAAAACTAAATCTGACAAAAACTATTTCTCAAATGAAACACAGTTAGCATGTAGCTAACGAGGCTGTTATAGTTTTGAGGTCTGAAACTGCCGGAATAAAGATTATCAATCAATAATACTTTAATCAGTAATGTGAAATTAAGTGTCACAAGAGACTTTGTCGTGGTGCCAAATTACGAGCTAAACTCCCACAATGCTCTCTGTTTACCAACACTGAACTGTCCGTAGTCCAAGTGAGGCCTCCTCTGGTTGCTGCAGTGTTAAACAGTACGAGGCTCCACCTGGTGGAACAACCAGGTACTACAGCCGAACTACATTTCATTCTCTGACGTACATGTTCACTGTCTTTCATTAACATCCCTAATAACGACATTTGAGATGCCTGCAGCTGTTATTTTGACTAATCAAAACTGAATTCCTGATATCTCAGACTGTCGTTTTGACTCGTCTGAATCCCGTTATAGATATTGTGAAAACTTTTGACGAGTCACAGTGTAACGACAGCGAGTCAACATGAGGTTTTTGATATTTGTCATGTCAATCTCAACTATTTAATATTAAAACGTTTTGCTGTACAGATGACATGGGAGTCGCAAAGGCCTTCGAGCAGTTACTCCCCGGTTCAATTCTGAAATTTACTGCATGTCATTCCCCTTGTCTCTTCCTATACGTCAGTGCTCAACTGGGCAAAAGAAACACTCAAAAGGCAAATATGCCAACAAAAAATAAAAAACATACCTTACTGCCACTGCCAGATACCATTTAGCCATTTGTTGTAACAATCAGCACTGAGGGATGCACGCAAACATATAAGAGCAATCCTGGATGTTGTCCAAAAATATCATTATCTTGCGGTTTACTAGCTTACTGGAAACGGTTAATAACCTAATGCAAGCTTGGCTATCTCTGCTGATCACACGACCTTCATCTTGCCCCCTGTAATGCCCAGATGCAATCTTGTGAAACTGAACCTTTGTCCTCACAGCAGAGTTATCATGGTGGGAACTCTGCACAAGTGGCAAGAAAATATTTAATAACATTCCTACATTGCTTTTCGAGGCATCAAATGAAACAGTTTTGTTTTAGAATATAGATTGATATCATTACAGATAAGATGGTAACGATGATGACTATAATAATAATAATAATGTGCTAGCAACAGATGTAATAATGACTGAATAGACCTTTAACTGCACACTGTAAGGCAACAGTTGCATACATGGGATCCTAACAGCAATGCAACGAAAGTGATGCATGTTAGCTTTTATGGTACAATGGTTGTATTATTTTATTTTTCGTTCAGCTTTTTCTTTGTTTGCTTTTGTAAATCACTTAGCTTGTCTGTGTGAACCGTCAACAGAAAGTGTCCAATGATGTCACACAACAGGATACAAAACAAAGTCTTAATACCAAGACTCACAGAGACCGAGTCTGTTTGTTTTTTAAAAAGAGATTTACCAAAACGATATCTACGCTGTACATACATTAATATTCACCAAAAGACAGAAAGTAGAAACCTGTTTAACATCAATCTAGTCTATGAATGGATTTTTTTTTAAAATCTTTGGCTAAATGAACTGAAGGATCTCGTTTGATGGTTGTTTCTCTGTGAGCTTGATTGATCCAGAACACACAAAACTTGATGTCCATCTAAACATTTAAAGTTTTAAAATTCAACTGTGCACATGTTTTTATCATTTATTGTTTTTTTTTTTATACCCGTGATACTATTTTATTTTTATGTATTTTTTTAACATTTCTTCTAATAACTTAAAGTGTATCTTTAAAGCTAAATTCTGTATTTAACTCCATCAGCTAAACCCGACGCATGCATCTTAAACCGGTGAATACACAAGACGAGAGGTCATTCTTTCTACATTCAAGTTCATTTTTATGTTATTGCTATTGTATTTGCACGGTGTACAATGCAAACGGAGGCTTCAATGTGATCGGTCCATCCCTAATCCACTGCGTCCCTTATTATCCAGTCATGCACATTTCCTTTCTGCTACAAAATTGAGGGGATGGGGGAGCGGCAGCGGCGCAGTGGTCCTGGGGCCTCATAGGTCTCAAAGGGTGGGCTAGTGATTGGAGCGAGCCGCAGTGATGACCCAGCCATTCCCGATATGTTATTTAGACTGCGAGATTTCTCGTAGCCCGTTGCTTTAAAAAAGTAATTTTAACCATTGATTGATTGATTGGATTATATTATGTGATTGTTTCAAAAAAGCAAATAACATAAATTAAAATCATAGTTTAAAATTTTCCATATTCAGGTGGTTTGTTGTGGAGGTTTTAAAATTCAAACATGAGGTTTAAGATGTCGTAAGCAGAAACCAAAATGAAAAGAAGCACAAAAGTGAAGAGAACAAATTGAGGATAAGAAATAGAAAAATGTTATCAAATCATAAATACATTCAAAAGACAGACGAGGACAGACAGAGACAAGACAGACAAGACAGGACAAAACAAGAAAATGCGAGTTATGATATGTCTTTTTTTTTTCCTTCCAAAAACAGAAAAGCAAATTTAATTTTCTTTAAATATTAGGAAATTTAACACCAGTAGCAGGCCCGTTGCGTAAATCACCCAACATTTTAGCATGTGAAGAGTATGACGTCCAATGTTCAGGTGTTTTAGACAACTGTGTGGCCAAAACTACACAGTTTAACACACAGCAGCATGTAGTCAGATACAGTGTAGGAGTTGACCACGTGAAGTTTTGAATCAAAAACTTAGCTATGCAATAAATTTATGTGTTACTTAGGTTATGCCTTATTAACAGTGTTTTCTTTTGATTCCTGTAAACTTCAAATGGCCAACACAATATTGTCCTCTCTGTAACATTTAAAAAAAAAATAAAAAAAATACATCCTGACCCCAAAAAATCGCATCCTGGAGTGAAATCATCGTGTTTACAGTGGGAAATGACACACGGTGAGTGGTTTGATGACTAAATCCAGCTGCGCAAGTGACTCTGAGGTACAATATCTGATACTTGCACTGCTAAAGTTTGCAATAACCAATTTGTCTAAGCACATTGGCCTTTGTGTCCTTTCCCGCTGTATGTTCGGTGTGTAACACAGCATGCAGATGTTGAGCTCTCCCTGCAGGAAGCAGCCACAGAGAAGGTAGTGCTGTGCTGACGGAGTGTTGTTGCATCAGGTGAAGTGAAAGACGTCATTGGTAGGCAGCAGTTGTCTGCTCTAACAATGGCTAACTGACATATAATGGCTGGAGTTCTACATTTTTAATCGGAATGTGTTCACGAGCTGAATTTCCCTCTAATGTAATGCAGTGACGCTCACAGATTTTGTGGCAAAAATTAGCGATTTCAGTCAAACTCCAACCATCACATGGCCACAGTGAGACAACAAAGAACACCCATTGGTACAGTATGACGCCCTTTGTGCCTTCCTGCTGAAATGGAAAAATACGCCAATATTGAGCTGCACCGTGGCCAACTCTCCCACTCTAGATAACGCATCGTTTGAGCCAACCATAAATAAAAGTCCTTTTTTTATTCTGACCAGCTCAGGCACATTTGTTGGATGGCAACTCTGTAAAATATTGATGATGCATTTTCGCTGTGCTTCTTAGGCTTCATGTCACACAAAGATTTCTGAAAAAGCTGTCTGGCAAATCTGTGGTGCTGCTTCATTCTCAAGTGCAGATATAAAACAAAAAAAAATATCTTGCTGCCCAAATGTATCAGGACAAATTGTCACGTTGCATCAGATGGCAGCCGTGTAATTGATGTTTGCGCACTGAGTTTAGGGGAAATGACAGGAGGAGGGATGAGTTGGAAAACTCAACCTGTCTTATTGTAGAAAGAGAACGATGCTTGAAAGTGAATGCAGATAAAAAATCTCTAACAGCAAGAGCTGACAAACTGTTCATCTGACCTAAATATGTTCAAAACATAAACTAAGGTTGTTGTTTTGAAGATTTAAACCCTCATACACGTGTCACACATGTCATTCAGTGTAATTCTGCCAAATCTATACCAGCCTCTCTGTTTTCTATTTGCTCTGTCTGAGATGTATGAAGCTTCTTCCAATGCAAACAGAACATTTACTACTGCCTCCTTACATTAAACGCATAGAGGCGTTTATTGTTAAGCAGTAATGGGAAACAAAATGTGTCTGTGATTTCACACACATTAATCCTCTGAACCCAAGGCAGTTTCTTTAGGTTTATCGCTCCTGTCACATTTTAATGCACTTTGACTGCAACATACCGTCACAACATAAACAGCACAACCGTGGCTAAAGCAGAGACATTATGACACTGTTATAACACAATAAATCATTAAAAACAATTACAGCTGAATTTCTTTGATAATTATTTTTTTGTAAGTGCACACCAGTGTTGCCAACACTTGAAAAAACTGTCACTATTATATGTATTTTTACTACCTACAGATTTAATTTACT
Organism: Stegastes partitus; assembly: GCF_000690725.1. Lineage (NCBI taxonomy): Eukaryota > Metazoa > Chordata > Actinopteri > Pomacentridae > Stegastes > Stegastes partitus. The sequence goes on along the minus strand of NW_007578037.1, from coordinate 307,593 downwards.
TGTTGCCTACATTGAAGGCATAAACACAACCTGCAGTTCAGCCGAGCTAAGCAAAGTTTTTGTCACATGGTCGCAGTTGAGTCACTAAAACAAGTGCAGAGTGCAGAATGTTGTTTTTCTTAGAACATCAGGTTCGGACAAATGGTTTACTACTCGCAATTTTTAAATAAGACATGTGGAATACAGCTTTGGTGAAATATAATGAGTTTGGTGAAGGTTTCCGACACATCGCAGAGTTCAAAGACTGTCAGAAAGTGGAAAATCGTGTCATTTTTATAGTTTCTAGCGATGAAAAATGGTGTAGTTTTCATTATAACATGCCTTTCAAACCCACTGGTGGGTTATGGGGTTCAGAGGGTTAATTCATTAGTAATTAGATACTACAACTTGTCTTGTGTTCATTTGTACGCTACCTTTAAGTAACAGTGACACATTTCCTACAGAGCTGAAGTACGTATAATAGACGTTTACAAAAATAATATCTGGAAGACTGTAAGTTGCAGCAAAGGTTGATTTTGGTTTGGGTTCTACAGTGAAATTATATATATATTCTTTGTGATGAGCAAAAACTGAACGCAGCAGAAAGAATTCCCACTGATGATGTGATACGAAGAATAAAAGCATCGTGTTTCCTATTGATTATGATCTTTGAGCAAACTAAAAGTAAAGGTGGTCGGTGTGTACAACCCAGTTCTAGTTTTAATGTTGTTGAGCTGAACAAATGTTCTTTACTTGATTCTTTTTCATCTGGAATTTCAAGACTTGTAACACTTGCCAAATGGAATATCAGTAAAAATGAAGAAAAAGAGAAAAACAAAATCTGATCTATTGATAAGATGAAAAGTGAAAGTGATGGAGGACAATGAGGATCAGGTGGTTACGTGGTTCTGTTGATTCTGATGATCGTTGCTCTGCAGTTAAAACCTGGTTGATATTAGTGGTAGTAAGAGTACAATTTAAGAAAAGAAAATTCTCTGTGACAACAGTAACAGAGCTAATAAAGTTAATTGTGTCTCAGCCACTGCAGTCTGTCCCAGTCTGCTCCGCTCTCTGTGACTATCTGCTGTATTTACAACAACATCAACAGGGGCTTCGAGCTCTGGGAGTCTCTGTCAGGGGAGATGGTGAGTCTGGCTGTCACTGTACTCAGTGATGACATAATTCCTTCCCAAAGTCACACTTAATTTACACTACGGAGGGAGTGCGTACCTACCTAGAGTCAGACTTTAGTTACACTTGCACTGCAGTGGCGGCCTGGGGATGGGATGGAGAATGAGTGTTAATCACAGGAGGAGGAGGAGGTGACGTGGAGGGAAGACACAGAGGAACAGAGAAAGAGCTGCAAATATCGCAGCCAGACTGTTTACCAAGGAAATAATCATGTCAAATTAAACGGATCGACTCAAAATAACGGCCTTGTATGCACTGTATGCATGGAGGAGGCACAGAACTGCTTGACCGCCTCGATTTCTTGCTGCACATATGTCCTGTAATGTCACCAGGGCGTGCTCGCTATGGATTTGCTGACTGTTCAGATTCTATTCTTAGCATGGCTACATACTGTATCATTCTTACATGGGATCAATTGCCTGTTAAAGATGGTGTGATCTCTTGTTACCCATAATTAGATGTATTGATCGCTACACAACCATTACTGAAACCACAACGTGTGCATACAGTACATACAGTACCTGGCGTGTCTTTTAGGGAAACTGGATGTCATGCAACTGTATCCTGCATCCTTCTGTTAGCAGTATGTGGGTCATACAGGATGCATCAGTTGTTATCATTAAAGCTCAAAGCCACTTAATATTTTATATCTTTATCTCTCATACATAAGTGAAAGCTGATCTCAAGTGCATATACTGTATGTATATACACATCATGTATTATTTCTTTTATATGGTAAAAATCTGGCTCAGAAGGAATATTTGCAGAGTGTTATGATGATATTAGGACACACAGTGATACTGTTACACACAATAGAACATGCATGACGATGTAGAACACACTGCGTAAACCTAAAGGAGTGCATACAAGAAGGCTGACAAGTGTTACCACAGAAAACACGTTTTCACACAATTTACCTGACAAAGGAGAGCTTTACAGGGTGAAAGTACTTGATTGTAGTTTCTTGCGCTAAACTACGTTTGTAATTAAGGCTGCAACAATAAAGTAACAGCGCTATGCAGGAAAAACAAATAGGTTGTAGAGGCCAGTAAGTGATTTTCACAAAACCTGTTGGGCTTAGGAAACATTTTCACCAATAGTCTGTCCTGATCAATGTCAGAATTATTAACAGAGTAAATAATGGTGGAATGGAATGGAAATGAAAAGCAAATTTTCAGGTATTTGTATTGAGTTATGAGTTGATAAATAAAGTAAAACCTCTATTCTTTCAACACAAACACATAAAAATGTTGAATTTGGTCAAATAATTAAATAAATAATGACCTTTTTGTCACATATGTACTTGAGAATGTCCTTAACCAGTGAGATTTGCACCACTTTCGTGTTAATTTAATTTTCTTTCTAGTTTTTTTGGGCCGATTTCTTTACCATTCCAATTTGTAGAAGACAGACATCAGGTGATGATAAAACTCAAACACAGGAGGAACATAAGGGAAGCCAAAACACCAAACAACAAAACACAGTTTTACAAAAACTCAAAGACATTTAGAGAAAACGGACCACGATCACGAACAACAGCAAAATATAATAACTTTAAATGAACATAACTTAACCCTACGCACAGTGAAACCATGAAGCATTCACAATACAACACAGAGAAACAAACCTCTACAAAACCGCTGCAAAATACTCCACAAAAAAAAAACACTTAATGAAAGACACCATGTTAGAAACACGAGAAATAAATCAGCACAAAAAAAGAATTGTACACATACAGTGAGGAAAGAGAGTGTAGAGGGACAGAGACAAAGAAAGAGAACCCAACAGTGACTGAGATCCTTGAGGGAGGTCTGGAGGAGTAATTTGGAGTGAGCAATCAAAGGGGTGATTGACCGTTTGACCTTTGTGAGCCATGCATACAGCATCTGGGTGCGTTGGAAGTCAAATGGCCAACAATCAAAAAGAAGAGACCGAGAAGCTAAGAACACAAGTTGGCAAAAGACATCTTAACGCATATGTCTACAAAATAAACCACAAATGAAGCACACAAGAATGAGTTTTACACAGCGTCAGAATCCCTCTTTAAAAACAAGAAGGAGAGCGTTTGGAATCAGTGGAGACATTAGCTGATAGAAATCCAGCTTTTTCTTGATGCAGATTGTTAATCGTGTCTTATATGTAAGTTGCTCAGCCCTTTACGGTGGTGGATCGCCCTGGACAGCTCATTTGTCCATCACAGGGGCTGTGCATCCATGACCTTGTTATCTAATCCTGGAGGATCAAGTTCCAGATAAAGCAAGAAACAGATCGTATGTCTCTGGTGTTTTACTGTAATCTTTGTCTCCAGTGCACAACATATTATTAACAATAATAACAATCCGCAACCTAAACCTACCAATCACAGTGCACAACTTTCACTTGTTTTCCTCAACGGACTCCTGGTTTGCTTTAAAGAGGGATTTTTTTTTTTTTTTTGGTAGCACTAAAATTGCAGTTTATACATAAGAACCATTTAAAACTGTAGCGATGTCAGCGACCTCTACGTGAAAGACTTGGACAGCTCGAGGCTTGCTTACCTTAGACAGCATGTAGCCACTTTTCAGTCAAATCTGTCATAGCGTTTGTCTGTCTGTCTGGTCAGTAAGTGTTTCAGTCACCGAGTGCAGCTTTTTTTTTTTTTTAAATCCTTTTGATTTTCTATCCAGGTCTCCACAGTACAAATACAAAAGGGTCCTGAACTTTTGGACTACACTAGGCACTGAAAGCACAGTTACAAGGTCTAGGGAATAGTATTTCAGATCCAATACACGCTCGTAGCACCGTATTTTGCAAATCAGCATTGCAGTAGTTTAACTGACGTATAAGTCGGGTTGGTTTCGTTTAATATGTTGTTTTCAGCGTGCTATGTTTCGTGAGGTACTATCCCTTGACATAGATGGCTCCCTTGACCCCAGTGACCTTGGGCCTTGGTACGATGACGCACAACACCGACTTTGTGTGAAGCTATTTGTTAAAATTTCACATAAAAACGCCACATATGTACATATAACGATGGAAAAATGTGGCAGATAAGGAACAAAGGCCACCGTGAGGGCTGTGGGTACATGTACATCCACAAGTATATATAAAAAGAGCATTGTTTGTTTGTAGTGCTGCGTTCCTAAATTGCAGTGTGCGCTTTTGTTTGCCAAGGCGGAGGCCCGTGGGGTTGGGAATAACACGAATAAACACAGTAGAAGGGAGAAACCAAACTGAAGCCACACACGACAACACAAACACGACACTCAGACGGCATTGAGAGGACAGAGACACAGTGTATAACACGTAAGAATGAAAAAGCCCACATACACACGCGTGATATGACACAACCTGAAGAGAGAGACAACAACAACACAGAGGCACATCAGACAACAACGTGACCCGCTGTTCCCGTTCATTCTTCTTCAGTGTATGTATTTTTTATTAGTTATTGACACAGGACACAACATCTGGGTTAATTTCACTTGAGCTGCTGGATGTGTGCGTTAACCCCCACATGGATCCATTCGTGAGTGTATGCAAGTTTAAAGCTCTCACACAGACACATACACACTCACACGTGTGTGCACTCTACGTATTATGAGTGTATATCACAGATCTTTTTTTTTTTACATCTTGTACACTGAGATTGTTGCTGAGTTCACAAAGTTATGATAAAGCACATTTTAATGCAGGTAGGATGTTGGGCTGAGGTTAGGTTTTATTGTATGAAATACCTAAAAAAAAAAAATCAGATGCTGAGCCCCCAAAATGCCACCCAAGCTTAAACGCTACCTAACCTTAGCTCAAGTGTTTGCATCAGCCTCTTAGTGTATTATTTAGGACTGACAGCAGACTTTCCACACTTTCAGGCGTTTACAGGTGAAACTCCACTGAACATTTAGACACAACACCGTGAAAATATCAGTGTATCTGTGAAGACTGTGATAAAGTGGGTGCTATACTCCTGTGGCATAGTTTGTGCATTTGCAAAACATGCTAAATCATGGACAGCCAGATCAAAAAATTCTGGATGTTTTCAGTCAAAAGTTGACTAAACTACTGGCTTCGTTATTTATTTATTTATGTTTTCTTTACTTGTTTTCAGTGTTACCTCTGGGCTACGGTTTGATCCAGGAGGAGGTGGAGTTTGCATTGAGGTCCTGCTGTAACAGAGACCCTTCCATCTTATACCAATCCTCAGTCAGAGGGGAGTCTGGGCTGGGTGCCAGGGCTGCTGCCTCTAGTTTGTTGTCAACAAGGGGGTGTTGAAAAGTTTGGAGGGAGTGTGAGGGAGTGTTTCGGTGCAGGTTGGCGGCAGTGGTGGTGGTTGGATTGCAGTAGTAAATGAATCGAGGTGTTGGGTTTTCATGAGCATGATGATAAGGCGCACACAGGGCAAAAAAAAAAAAAAAAAGAAGGGAGGGAGGGAGGAGGATTTGTGATGTAGCACAAAAGGGGGGAAAAAAAGGAGGAGGGGGAATATGAGGCCATGGGGTTTAACGATGGAGCAGAGGGAACAGGGAGCCAGGAGGGAAAATGTTGGGGGGAAGGTTAGGAGGGAGGAAAAGTCATCAAAGGGGTGAGGGAGGAGGGACCGGAATAAAAAAATTTTTTAAAAAAAGGACAATGCAAGGCAGGAGAGAGAGAGAGAGAGAGAGAGAGAGAGAGAGAGAAACAGACAGGGAGAAACAGAAGTGACGAGAAGTAAATTAATGCATGGTCAACTGTCTGAGTCCAGAAGACAGAGAAAGACAGATCGTTTTTGAGCATGAATGAATGTGACACTATGGGACAGAGATTCACAGACACCATGGAAAGATGGAAGACATGACTGAGGCAGTGTGAAGAGAAAGAAAAAAAAAAAAGGAGAGAGGGACAGAAAATCTCGTCTGACAGAAGGAAACCAAAATGATACCAAGCGGTGATGGAAACACGGACGACATGGATGTGAAGAGGTGGAAACAAAGAGAGCAGAGCAGAAGAGCTATATGGTGTGTGTGCATGTGTTGTACGACTGTGTGTGTTTTGTCATTGTCTGTCTACAGCTGAGCTCTTCAATCCAACCCATGTTTCCTAAATGTTCTGATCTTGAAAACAAACAGTGACCTACATGATCTTCACCTGCGCTGGCTGCACACTGGACGTATACGTGTCTATATATGTTTACAGCGTACTGTGCCTGGCATCTCGCTGTGTGGATCTGTTTACATAAGAGGTGCGTGTTTACATATCCGTCGCCCGGTGTGAAACATACCTTTCCGCACATTCCCATCTGTGGCACGGAATTCCCTGGTGTTCAGCAGGAAGCAGGCTCGGTCCTGCTGGTAGCGTTCCCGGGTAGGCCCCCGCCCGATGGGGCTCCTCTCGTCTGGGCTCAGCACCTGGTCGATGGTGGGGCAGTCCTCGTTAGCCAAGGCGGCCGAGGCTGCGTCACCGTTCTGCTTGGAATCTGGAAGCGGCACAGAAAGGGGAAAACCACATACAGGTGATTTACTGTCTGAGAAGAGCATCTTTTGTGTCTATTTTATAAAGAATAGTTTTTCTGGGGTTAATTTGCGCTACTTTATCTCACTGATCAAGTGTGAGAAAACAAAGCAACAGACTCGATCCTGCAGATTGGCAATATGAGGGCTGCTAAAGAACTAAACACAGTACCTGCTCGAGCTGCAACATTTAACTGACTAATTGGCAACTATTCTGATAATTGATTTTCCAGTTTGAGTCAATTTTAAGAAAACGAGTATGCCTTAATTGTGTGATTCTGCCTTTTTCAATATTTTCTGGTTTCTTTTTGTCTAAAGTAGAGTGTTTTTAAATACTTAAGGTATTGGAAGCAAAGTTGTGAATTTACCTAAAGATTAAAAACAAAAAATAAAACTTGGTTTAACTGCTCATATACTGTCTGTGGATTAACTGTCATGCCTGTACGGAGGAATCATTTTGTATTGAAGTTTTGTATGAAGTGTCTTGACCTTGAATTGTATTTTGTTTCTGTGAAACATGATTACAACTGCAAGGTTTAAAATGTCTTTGTCATTGTGACTAGAGCTGCAACTATTAATCAGTAATTATCAACTATTTTGACAAGCGAGTCATTTTTTACCTCTCATTTTTTAAAATCTGAATATTTCTGTAGTTTGTTTGTTTTCTCCCTTCCTTTACTTTATGCAAGTAATTATTAGTTGCAGCCCTTTTACCAGTTAACTTTATACTAACAAGTAAAGTTATTTTTTACATACAATGTCAGGTAATGTTAAAACAGCATTATTTTTAGAATTATATATAAAAACATTGGTAGACCATGAAAGAAAGGAAATATGTCGTGCTGCAGCTAACGTTCCTGAGTGATTTGGGAATGACTGACTGCAGTCACCCACATGATGCTAAAATCTGTTGCCGAGCATATGTGTTGTTCTTTTTTGTGCTGCAACATGATGATGCAGCAGACAAGTCAAGGAGCCAGTTGTCAAAACTTTGACTAATACCACTTCCTGGTAAAAAGGGAAAAAAAAACAAAAAAACAAAAAAAACGCAGGCTACAAAAAGGTTGGAAGAGAGCCAAGCAGACAAGATGTAGTAAAAGCACTGATGAAACCAATATTTTCTGGCTCACTGATGACTAAGCCGGTAAAGTAATGCATTAAAGATGCATTATTGCTGCATGTGACTGACGCCTGCTGCTGCAGCACGTAAAAAGCAAACAAAGAGCCAGATTACCTCCCCTCCTGATTCCACTGCTAATGCCAGAGAGGGAATATGATAAGTCAGCTCAAACTGAGATGCATTAAGCTGTTTTAATAGATAATTGAGGTCATTTTCCTTCCGTAGTGTTTGTTCCTCACTGACAGATGGGTGCCTTAAGGCAACTGTGAACCTACCAGTTGATCATAAATTACACATGAGTTCTGATGGGCCAGTGATTTCTCCAGGGTGGCTCAAGAATCAACTACGCATCACTTCTAGATAGTACGCCTACTTCTTTCTCCTGACACTTTGGCTTCTAATTCTTTAGTGGACCTCTCCAATCATCATTAAAACTCAACACTGCCCTCGGTAAATTGTAATATTTGCCAGTAGTGTGTTACTCAGTTTTTCCCATTGAGTGTTTAGCTGTAAACTTTGACACTTGACTACATGTGAATAAGCTGTTCACAGAATAGAGGGACTGAACGTGGAAAACCTCATGTCTCACCTCTGTTGATCTCTATAATTTCTTCTTGGGCGAGAGGACAGTCACCCCCTATGCCTCCGGACCCCATCACTCCACCCAAGACATTTCCCAAGATCCTCTGCGGTGATGCGGTCGCCATTGCCAGGGCATCCGGCTTGCAGTAGTTGGGGGACCCTGGTTGTGGCGCTCGGGGGATGTGCTTGTTCTTCTTTTTGGGCAGCTTTTGTTTGGCCATGGCCAGAGAGTAGTACATGCCGAAGTTGTTGACAATGACAGGTACAGGCATAGCAATGGTTAGCACACCAGCCAAGGCACACAGCGCGCCCACCAGCATCCCCGACCACGTCTCCGGATACATGTCTCCGTAACCCAGTGTGGTCATGGTCACCACGGCCCACCAAAATCCAATGGGGATGTTCTTGAAGTTGGTGTGGGCGCTGGCAGTCGGGTCATCTGGGTCTGCACCAATACGCTCTGCGTAATAGATCATAGTGGCAAAGATGAGGACGCCGAGAGCTAAGAAGATGATGAGCAGGAGGAATTCGTTGGTGCTGGCGCGAAGGGTGTGGCCCAGGACACGGAGACCCACAAAGTGACGGGTGAGCTTGAAGATTCGGAGGATACGGACGAACCGGACAACACGGAGGAACCCCAGGACATCCTTGGCAGCTTTGGAGGACAGACCGCTCAAGCCAACCTCCAGGTAGAAGGGCAGGATGGCGACAAAGTCGATGATGTTGAGGGTACTTTTGAAGAATTCAAGCTTGTCTGGGCAGAAGGTGACTCGCAGCAAGACCTCGATGGTGAACCAGATGACACACACGCCCTCCACATACGTCAACCAGCTGTCGGTCACCACCTCGTATACGATCTCCTCGCGGGTCTGGTTGCCCACTGTGACGTTCTCTGTCTTGTTGATGATGGTGTTGAAGGCCTCGTGCGTCTCCATGCAGAAAGTGGAGATGGAGATGAGGATGAAGAATAGGGAGCCGAATGCCACATACTGGAAGAAAGGAAGAAACCGACAAACAGAAAATGAAATCAGGAGGAGGAAGCAGAGAAAGAGTAAAGGTGGGGTAAAGAGTCAGTTGCAAGAAAACTCATGGAGGCTAAGGCAAAATAGGAAAGCATGAGGAAAACTACAGCATTTGTCAAGTATGAAACCTTAAGGCAACAGCAGAAGAGGAAAACATGTGACGTTTGTTTTGTCAAACCAAACAAGTGATGCAAATATTAACTCTGCTGGACAAAGTGACACTTGGTCTGAGATTTGCTTTAATAGTCATCTATTCTAATAAAACAAAGGTCTGTTTTGTAACAAACCAGATGGCAAGTGGACTTTCCCTAAAAAGGACATTTGTCCTGACTAAAGTATATGAGTCATAAATAACTGTGTTGAACAGTGCTGCCAGAAAAAGAAAGATATACTCTGCGTAAATGGCAGAGCGTGTGCCATCAGGAAATTATGGCTTACTGTGATTATAAGTACTATCCATTTAATACTGAACTCCTTTTAAAGAATTTCTCCTTATTTTAATGTCTGTCACAGTCTATGTCTTTGTCTTTTAAATTGACATAATTTTACACTAAAGATATTCTAAGATTAAGTTCATAAATTCAAAATTACTCAACACCTGCAGGTAGTGGTTCAAACCAGACCCTTAGTAAGAAAAAAACTAAAAGAAACCAGGCCCACCTGGACGTAAAAACCCTTTGTCTCAGAGTTTTGACTCCAGATTACCTCCGATCTTGCTGATGTACAACGAAACTAGAATTATAGCCCACAGCTACTTCATCAACGAATCACATTGCATTTTACATCCATCTTCTCTCCTGTTCCTGAGTTATAGTGTTGAATATTGGCTAGAAAAGTGTTTTTGGTTTTACAGGGATGTTGACCTTATGGCTATAAAATGTCATCAATGTGAAATTTGGTCATTATCACTGTATGAATACTTGAATTGTGGCCAAAAATGTGTTTTGTGAGGACACAGTGATCTTTGGCCATGAAATCTTTGAGTGGACATTAGTGCCAAATCAGAAGAAAATCCTTCCAAGCATTCAAGAGATATCGCAAGAATGGGATGTATGGACAGACAGACAAGCCAGAAATATAATTGCTCCCATTGTTGTCGATGGTGGAGAGGCATTAAAAGACAAGAAGAAATTCAAATTAAAATGTAGTAATTTAGCTGAAAACTGTAAAAGAAAGTGTGTACAAGTGGGTAAAAAGCTAATTATATCACTAATTTGCAGTACTTTGCAAGGGAGAACACAGGACAGGACAGAAGAATAGAAAACAAAAGAAGCTGAAGGGATGAGATAAATAAATAACTGATCATCTGTAAACTCTAATCCTGTAAACAAGCGAGAAATCCCACATTGTATTCCCATAGTTCACTGTGCTTCCTGCGTTGTAAAAGTGTTAAAACATGAGTTCGGTGCAACTGATCCGGAAAAAAGCATTTGTTCGTGTATAATATGAAATCAGGCGGTTGACTTATGTAAGCTATTTTGAAATGTTAATTGTTATTATCTAAAATGCTGATACAGCTTTTGCATGCAGATCGCACAACACCATGTCCTGCCGGTATACACTTGACTGGTGATCCAAGTGCGTTACATTAGCCTTCACTCAGGCATCACATCATTCAGCTGACTCTGTTTGAAATGGACTCAATTATAATGTTGAGCATTTTCAAATACTGAAAGTATTGGAAGCAAAGTTGTGGATTTATCTAAAGCTGTATTTGGATGAACTGCAGATATACAACCTGTGCCATAAAATCAGTGTCTGTTTGGTAATTTGACAAATGTAGTATTAGCTGCACAGAAGAAGAAGAATTGTGTATTTAAAATATGAAGCAGCTTGACCTTGAATTGTATTTGAGGTTTCTGTGAGACATCATTACTCCTGTAAGGTTTAAGATGTCTTTGGTTTTGTGCCTAAAGCTGCAGTTATTAATCATTTTTTAAAAGCAAAATCCTGATTCCTTCTTCTTAAATTTGAGTATTTTCTGGTTTATTTCTTTTCTATGACAGCAAACTGAACATCTTTGGGTTGTGGACAAAACAAGACATTTGAGGGCGTCATCTTGGGCTTTTGGACACATTGCCACCCACGTTTTTCACCAAACAACTTGTCGTATAATCAATAAAGTAATCTACAGATTGTTTGACAATAAAAACAGCTCTAGTTGCAGGCCTAATCATGACATGTCTTTGTTTCAAATTAAACCGTTTCCACCTCTTGGTAGTATTGTATTGTTACAATTTCTATAAGCGGCAATATCTTGTTTGCTTTCTGAAATGTTGTCCTCAGGATAACTTTTCCTGGACGGAAACAAGAAAAAACAAAAGTCCCCACAACGTCCCGCTGCAGAGATCTCTGTTTTCTCAGTAAGTTTATTTTTCAGCTTGTTTGTTCTCCCATTACTCAAAGGCAATTTTCTTAACATTGTCCATCTGTGTCATCTGCAAGCAGCAGTATATGTACCCACCCAGGCTTATTATTCCACCGTAGCCCGCTCAATTGTCACCGAATCAATGACAGTAGCGTGATACCACCAGAGTGCGGGGGGCCACTGCTCAGCCTCCCCCTGTTGCAGTCCACTCCCACAAGCCCTGCAGTGTATTTATAGATGCAGTATACTTTGTGCTTTATCAAATAAATAATAAAACACAGACATGGCCTGAAGAGCAAAAGAGAAAGGTAATTCATACTTGAGTGGAGCCCATATATATAAGAAGCCTGAGTGCCCTCGGTGCATTGTGCGTGTCACCGTGTATTTTCGACATTATGCACTTATGCAATATCAAGAGCAACATACTTATAAGAGGAGGCCCATACAACGAGGCAAACGGAGGGAACCGGTTTCAGTTATTTTTCTTGAAAGGTCTCGCTTCTGTCTCCCCCTTTTTTTTTTCTTAGAATTGGAAATTGGATGAGAGCCTACACATATTTTCTCTAAGTGCCTTCATGACAGAAACAGACTTAAGACTCTGAGCCACTGTATTTATTGAAGGAGATTAGCCGACAAGTGTTCAGCCAAAAAAAAAGTGACCTTCCAGGAAAAGTCAGCGTAAGTCAGCATCCAAGTCTACGGTTTTGAATTTGTAAGAAGGTTTTTGCAAGTAGGTTTAGACAGTTCCTTGGCAGAAGAAGAAATCAAGAATCAGATTATATTAGCTTTGCTACCTTTTTGTACCCCAAATAGTTTGCTGATGCATATTATGAGGTTTGTTTCAGCTTTTCTGTTATTCTCACCACCATCCTCCCCCGACTTTCTCTCCCTCTCTGGCCTTTTTTTCTTCTCCTTCTTCCCTCCTCTTTTCGTTCTCCCCCCTCCACTTCGCTCTCCTCTCCATCCCTACCTCTTTTCTCCTCTGCTATGCTTCTCACTAGTCGGTGTCTGACCTACTTTCTCAGATTGCTGCAGTGCTCTCCTCCTCTGTATCGTGAAAACACACACACACACACACACACACACACACACACTGAGGTTCTCAATCATCCTCCTACCTCTACCCCCATACCAGCCTCCTTCTCCCCTCCACATGTCCCAGGGAAGCAGGATAGCACCAGCGGGACCAACTCAGGATGCTCCCTCATTGGCTGAACACCAGAAAGTCTTCACGTGTGCAAATCAGGGCAACGAGGAGAGTTTTGCCCTCAAGTGTTCTGCTCTTATTTTTCCTCTTAGTGTTGTCATTATTCCTTACGACGACATTAACGATGTAGGTGATATAATATCGGTTAGACTGAGGAGATGAGCAGCTCCAGTGTGGTAAGAAGTGTGAAATCTGCCCTCAAAGGGATTTTTTTTTTCTCTCCCTGCTGTCTCTTACACGTGTACAAACTAACACATCCACAACAGAGCGCAAAGAGAAAAATAGTGGCAAAACTGCAGCAACATCACATCTTCTATGTAGGCTACACAGGTGGAGACACAGGAGGGGGTGGACAGGTGGGAGGGAGACCAGACGATGTGGATCCATGCGTAGAGAAGCACAAAGGGAAAAAAAGAAAGTTGAAGCAGTCCACTGGAAAGGACAGCGTATGATACAAGTGAGAGGGGGTGAGGGCCGAATGCCAAAACAGTTAGAGCGATGCAAAACTTGACTGAGGTAAGCCAAGATCTGCTCGGTTAAACTAAAGGTAGCCGCGATGATGTCGATGCGATGCGACTGCGATGTCGTGAACAGGGGAGCTTAAAAAGACGAGGAAGACGGCAAGAAGGTATGACAGAAATGAGAGGGAGAGGAAGAGTGAGGAGGCAAAGAAAGAGAAGCAAACATGTCAAGACGCTGAGGGCTAATAATAAATGACGGGCCTCGGCCATAAACGCAGCTTCTGTCAACCAGAAGGACAGACAGAGTTCTGTATTTTTCCAACATGTTCCTCCAATAAAAATGATCCATCATGTAAAAGTAGTTTAACCCTGAACCCAAAGTAGTTTCTGGCTGTTTTGTTTTTTTTACTCCATTGTGGGCTCATTTTTCACTACAAAGTCCTAAACTGAGCTAGAAGTAGAGAGAACTCAGAAATGTCTTGTGTGCAGAATGACACACTTATAATACCATAAATCATGGGAAAAAAGAAAAAAGTTAGGCAGATTTTAAAATTAAATCAACATGTTCAACATTTTCCTAAGAGCCCACATGTGTTGCCAACACGGGAAAATAAAATATTACCTCTACATATTGTAGATATTTTACCACTTACAATTTATTTGTTTCCGTTCTTGCTTTCTAATTGCTTCGTGAGCACAGCCTGCAGTTCAGCCAGGAAGTCTCAGAATTGTTGTCATGTGACTGTCAGATGCAGCAAAGTCACTCATGGCTTCACGTTCACACCAAAGAGTGCAGAATTTTTTTAGTTTTCTATGGAATCTGGTTCAAGCAAACTATTTGTTACTGGCAAACTTTTCGATGAGACGTAGAATAAAGAGGTTTTGGTGAAATGTCACAGATTTACTTTGGTAAGTTTTGCAAAGGTACAGCAAACGAGTAGTTCAAGGACAGCTGGGAAAAATCCAATAATTTTTTTCTGTTTTTACAGTTATGGGGTTTTTCCTTTTGTTTGTTTTGTTTTTTTATATATATTCGATATAATGTAATGTAATGTAATGTAATGTAATGTAATGTAATGTAATATCTGTTTACACCAACTACGGACATCTTGCAACCAAGAAACCTCCCGGCAGTGGAAAGTTAAGTGAAAACTAAACGTTTGCCTCAGAATGAAAATGTTTAATAAGAGAAAAGGGGTTGATCACAATTTATCCTGACCATTTTATTACCATTACTGTATTAGCAGACCATTATTTCATCCACCTGGAATAAATGAGGCAACACATGTCTACAGTACATCTCAGTTATTATGTCTATTCAGATATTATTGAACTAATAACGGGGAGAATCTTTGAGTATCTTGATTAATCTTATGATTTGATCCAAAAGTAGTTCTTTATTCAAAAATAGGGCTTGACTTCAGGACCAATACTGATATTGATTATTAGTAATCCAGGAGACCAATAACCGATATTTGGAGCTGACACACAGAAATTTATGTTTGCTGGCAAAAATTTAGAACAACCTAAACACCAGCTCAGACTCAACTTTGTTACGTTGCCTTTGTTTGTTTGTGTTGACCTCTATTAGAAACAGCCGTTGATTCAACTGAACCTAAAAGGGCCGCTACATTTTGACTGTTTGCCAAACCACTGAATCCCATCTTTTGCCCACTGAGCTGCTGATTGCTTTGAAGACGGTCATTGCCTTTAAATGCAAACAGTAGTATGAGTGTATCTTTTTTTTTTTTTTAAGTTAACTTGCAGGCATCTTACAGTCTTCTTCATGTATACAAATATTTTCTTCGCCTGACTAGAGGTATGAAGTGTTGCAGTTCTTGAACAGTCTTGGTTATTAGAGCTGCAGTTCAGCGCTTCGCTCCACTGTCTGCTGGTGAAAGGTACCAAGTATTAACTAAATACTTCATCTTTGTCTTGCAAGTTAATAACTATGAAGTCATTAAAATCAATATGCACCAAAATTTTTGCCTTTTTGGAAGATTCACTCCAGTATATGCAGCTCTACTGATGTGTGCATTTATGTGGCATCAACACAACATTATTAACCTGTGTTACAAAAATGGGCTAGAAATGATATTTGTGAATCCATCCAGGGTCAAAAAGATCACACTAAAACAATATAGTCTGTCTTGTTTGTGGAAAGCAAATACAATAGAGACACAAGAGGCTTGTGTGGCCGTTGCATTTGCACATTCACCCTCTGTCCCTAAACTGTACTTTGGTGTAGATTGTTTGTACTCAAACTGAAATACAAAGTGACAGTGAGGAGCAGAAAAAGCTTGACCCAACAATAACAGCTGAAATATATTCAATAAAAAACAAACACACGGTCAGGCCTGCTGGCTGCAGCTCGAATGTACGCTACTTTACTGCCATTAATTACACCATGATTAGTTAAAAGCCACAATCCAACGTTGCTACTGATAAAAACAAAAGGTTCAACCGCGGTTTCGGTAATTAAATCGAATAATAATTCAAGACGGCGGAGTACAACGGATTACACTGTAGATCTGAACATCAGATCAATACTGATCAATCCATCACAGCGGCCGGTCTCTTTGAATACACAGCAGCAGAGGTTTTCAAGCCTGCGAGGAGGGACAGAGAGAAGAGCTCCCACCGCTTGAGCATTAATAACACTATTCATCAAACCCGCATGCGGCGCGCAGGTGTGGATGCGTCTACTGTATGCGTATACATCTGTTAGCGAAAGTGCCTGGCATAAGCGCGTGGACATGACTCACAATGCGAGAGAGACAAACAGCCTATGGGCACAGGAGGTGTGTGTGAGTGTGTGTGTGTACTGATCGCAGATAGTGAGTGGTAGCTGCATGAGCACTGCATCGAAGTGATGGAGAGGGATGAGCGGAGAGAGAAAGAAAGAGGTGGAGGAAGACGATAAAAGGAGGAGTAGCAATCTGTCACTTCACACTTATTTATCTCCTCGGGCACTTTGTCTCCGTTCTCTTCCCCTTCCGTCCACCGCAACATGGAGGTGCGCTCTGAACAGCCATGTTAATGCCCCGAATATACCAGTTCCAGACTCTCATGCTGGTGCCCAATTCCCCACAGTAAAGCTGCCATGTGTGACACCTGCAGCCCGATGACCTTCAAGGTCCAATAGAGTACCCCCCTCAACACCACCTCACCCCCTTCACTCTCTAGACTCTGAAATTAGATTTGGAAAGATCATCAACATAAATTTAAAAGAGCCAGAGTCAGAGATGGGAAGAGA
>NW_007578037.1:255684-290893 GCF_000690725.1 Stegastes partitus | reverse complement strand
AGAGAGAGAGAGAGAGAGAGAGAGAGAGAGAGAGAGAGAGAGAGAGAGAGAGAGAGAGAGAGAGGGAAGAGAATGAAAACGAGCAACTGTGAAAGGAAGTTGATGATGGAGAGCACTGATTGTGTTTCGATGGATGAATGAAGAGTGAAGGAATGAAAAGACGAGCAGAGGAAAGAAGACAATGATGTCAAATCTCACCAATCAAGAGGGTGAGAGAGAGAGCGAGAGAGAGAGAGCATTGGAGGGAGAGATTTGCAATAAAAGAGAGAGAGAAGAAGACAGGAGGAGGTGTTGGGAGAGCACGAATGTAAGTGATATAACCAAGGAGAGATTGTCAGAGCTGATATTAGCCCTACAGGCGTTTTTGCATGCACGGCGGTGCGCCGTGCTCTTCCTTAACGGGACCCTAGTGGCGCTGTGTTTACTGCGGCACCATCCAGAAGAGCTTTATCATTACAGTATTACCACAGCCCTGCCTGGCT
The DNA here is from genome assembly GCF_000690725.1 of Stegastes partitus. Classification (NCBI taxonomy): domain Eukaryota; kingdom Metazoa; phylum Chordata; class Actinopteri; family Pomacentridae; genus Stegastes; species Stegastes partitus. The sequence continues at coordinate 290,411 of NW_007578037.1, read as the reverse complement.
CTCTGTCACCATGACAACCACTGCGTTAGCCTCTGCTTTCAGGCACCAAGGACAAGACTAAGCCAAATACTGCTCCTACAGCTGGAGTGAAGGGGCTGAATACAGAGGAGCCGCAGCCAAATTGTGATCGCTGAGTCCAGCTGCTGATTGGTCGAGAGATTGTAATTTGTCAGGTCAAGAGCGCGTGACCTTGACAGGGATACATAAAGACACATGAAAGATTCGGCCTCTCATTAGCGAAGGCCTTTGTTCCAGCGACAGTGATGTTTGATCAGCATTAGTATGACGAACGGCGAGCAGTACGGCGGCGTGAACGTGGAGTCTTTCCCAGAGGGCGAAAGCAAATGTGCGACCAGTGACTGCAGAGTCAGCAATGATAAGGAGACATTGAAGGATGATCTGAAATCCGCACATGAATGAGGCATGAAAAATGAACATTTAAACGATGTGGAATACAGAGCGTTCTGCTGAAGGGCGACCCGAGCAGTGCTTTAGACCGGGATCGGGTGATTAATCTATTATCTTAGGTGAATGACTGTAGCCATCACTCAGAAAGTTCCGGTGTAACCACTCAGTGTGCAGCGTGGGTTTAACCTTGGCTGGGTTACAGGAATAGCCTCCATCATCATCACGGCAGAGTAATGTTAAAATCGAAGGATTTGTGACTTAAGACTAAGATTACTCCAAAACACTTTTCTAACAAGACAAGAGGAACAACTAAAATGTCAAAAAAGAAAGAGAGAGAGAGAGAGAGAGAGAGAGAGAGCTGCCTTTGGGGACGGGGTTTGTAAAATGGACAAGCAGTTAAAGTGTGTAGAAAGGCATGAACAGAGAGGAGAACCGAAAAGATGTCTTTCACTTTTTTTGAGTGTTGTATTTTTGTGTGCTTGTTAAATTATGAATCGGTGGCTTTTAGTTGTTTATGACCCTCAACATCGAGGCTTCTTCATGCGAGTCTACGTTCAGCAGGCCAAAAAACGCGTCTGTCGATGTTAACACAACAGTTACACCATTTTGTATCAAGTCCACTGACTATCACACAGAACAACTGAGTGCACTTCAACACAGCACGACATTTAACTGTTAACATCATTAATGTGGTGTTTCTGGAGGCCTACAGGGTAAAGATAAAGTTTAACCCTCTGAACATCCAAAGCTGCTGCTGGGTTTAAAGGCGAGTTGTCTTTAAAAAAAAAAAATAAATAAATAAATAAATTGCCTGGCTTAGAAAAATACTGTACTTTTTGGTATTTGCCAAGTCAGAAACGATTGAAAAAAACTCTTTAAGATTCGTTGAACTACTCATCTGTGATGTCTAGTGCTGTTGTGAAATTTGAACGAATCTAAGCCTGAAATTGTGATATTTTATCAAAATCGCTTTATTCTACACATCTCGTTTAAAATTCACCAAAAGTAAAATATTTGCTCGAGCCAGATTCTGTAAAAAAGAAAAAATTCTGCACCCCTCCATGCAACCATGAAGCCATTAGTGGCTGAACTGGAGCCAACAGTGATATGATAACAAAATCTTGGACTTTTTGCTAAACTGGGCTGAACTGCAGGTTGTGTTTATACAAAGTAGATAGCAGAAACAAAATAAAAATATCTTTATTTATTGTATGTCGAGCCATTAATTTTTTTCCTAGTACTTGTAACACCTTTGGGCAATTGGAAAAATGCTGATAATAGTTTTTTTTATTACTATTGTTTCTGCAATACAATTAATTAATGAAATCTAGTGGGGATTTTTTCATTTTTAAAAGATTTATAGCACAAAAGAGTTCTCTCGTCTTCTAGCCATAGCTGTGCTGTTTCCATAGAGGTAAACGACTTTATGTTGCAGTGAAAAATGAGTCCACAGTAGTAAAAATGTGACAGAAATTGCTTGGGTTTCAGAGAGTTAAAGCTGGTCTTAAATCTGTACTGTAAATACAAAGTTACTGCCAGCAGCCAGTTAGCTTTGCTTAGACGAAGCAAAGTCAATAAATAGTGCGGCACATACCCCAGCACGAACTTAGCATTTCATTTTGTGAACTAAAAATCTACTACTGAACTGATCGTGACCAGCAATAACCAACAAGAACGCACAGTTTGAGCGTGTTAGTTGTGTCAATTCGGCACAGTCTTCATATGAAAGTGCACTGATCTGGTGACACCTCGGCTCATTTTGAAGATCCATGACGGCTGACAAAAGACAAACAACAGCAGAGTTTTCTTTTCCCTCTTTGGCTCTCATGTCTCTCACAGATGAACCGCCGCTGTGTCTCAAGAAATGTAATCAACACTGGGTTGGCGACGCCGGTGTCCAAGGCAGTTAAACACAAGATCAGGAGTCCTACTGGGGGTCATCCGGCACCCAACACAGGACACTGCGGAATTTGAAGGACATGAGAGGTGAGGCATGAAAAAGACCGAGACTGGTAGAAGTAGATGTGGGACGGGCAGAGGAGGGACGTCACAGGATAGCTGCATGTGTTGCATGATTGCATATGTGCAAAAAAAAAAAAAAAAAAACTAGCCACTTGCTCATGCACGAGGCTCATCAAACACCTGAACGCAGGAGGACACAAAGGAAGAAGGAATGTTGGAGGTTGGCGCGAGGTGGTGCGATATAATTAGCTTTGGCTCTGGGTAATCCTTGCGTATACTTTATTTCATGAGAAACACTGACTCTCTGAGGTCAGCGCTCTTGGAAGTGATCCTGGCAAAATTTCAATCACAAAGCAGACTTGTGTTTTAGAGATTCCCTGAATGACTCAACTCGCTGACATGATACAGTTAAATCGGTAAGCTTTCCTACACGCACACACACACACACACACAGCTCTCCAACCGTCACGTCACAGTGTCGTATTAAGCTCTGCAGCGTTCAGGTCCCCTCCATTTCATTCCCACTGCAGTCCTGACAAACATTCCTGAAGACAAACAAATACTGTGTGAAGGTGAGTGAACCGTACACATGTCCGTTCCTTATCATCTCCTTTGCATTTGGTTCACATTACCGCAGCATACATGTGCACTTGTCCTTGCAGTGCAGCCCCAATCTTTCTCAACCAAGCTTCTCTTTTCCTCACCCCTTTTCTCCATCCCTCCCCTCCTGTCCTGTTTGTACTGTCCTTATTCCCTCTGTGCTTCTGTAACTGTCCATAATCTACCTCATTGCAATGTCATAAAAGAGAAATTGAAACGTCCCTGGCACATTCCCATCCAAATCTGCTCCCAAATGGGACTGCCACACACTTCTCTAGATCATATTTCTGTTTAAAGTGGTCATCCGCTTATACATGCACTCTGCCTCCACTCTGCTGCCACTTGGACAGGAGGGACAATCACAAGGAAGCAGATGGTCACACAGGAATCGTCCCAGTAACGCCCTCCAATGTCATTTTCCAAGGGAGTGAGCAGGGATCCAGTTTGACTGTTTAAGTGCCACATAATGACGTGTGGCCAATGATGCAGAGACACCAGAGCCGAAGCGATATATCTAATTTTATCAGCCTGTCACAGATAAATCAGCGTCGGTGTGATCGTTGTCCAATATGCGCCGACGTGAAAAGGTATTTTTTCCATAGCATAATGCAGACAAAGATGCTTGGGCTATTTTAGAAACGGTGTCACCACACAGTTTGTCTAGTCCTGTCGGCAGCACATGTAGCAGAGTACATAACTGAGCTGAGTAAAGCATTGTCTTCACAGTAACATGACCCTTTTCAATATATTTCTCACCTACTGTATGGGACAGAAGATCCGCCATTACATAGATATCAGAATTCTTCACTTCACGAAAATCGGTATTAGCATTTAGCCCCCGAAATCCAGCATTGCATGGTTTTTAACGAACACGGTAACCATTAGCAGATTGATTCTAACACAAGTGGTTTGACATTACAGTACAAAAGATATAATTTACAGTCAGTTACACCTTTAACTCATTCTTTAATTACTTGTGACAAAACTGAACTGGGTTCAGCTTCTCCAGTGTGAACATTTGCTGGTTGTTTCACTCCTCAGCCACAGGACATTAAGTCAATTTGGGTTTGGGTCTGGTGGTAAGGAAATAAGACATTTAATTGAGCTCTGGGAGTTTCTGGTGAACATTTATGATTGTTTTCTGACATTTAATTAGACTAGTTAGTTGTTGAAAGAAAGTGGCATCAGCAGAGGTGAAACAATTAGTTGCATAATTAATGAGCTGATAAAAAAAGATGTCAGGAAAGACAAGCAACTTGATAACTTAAGTGTTTGAAATTATGTATTCCTTAAAGACAATACAAAATGCAGCTGAATATTCTAAAATCTGCTGTTTCTGAAGCACTTACCTGCACGCAAAAAAATAAAAAATGCTGGTGCTATTATTAGCTATTTCATGTCGCTATGAATTGAGTTTTGTTGAGACAAAACAAACTGTTAATTATTGACTCAATAATAAACTATTTTATTTATTTATTTTAAAAAATTTAACAGTGAAAATGTGAAGTAGTTCAGTGCTAAAAAATGATTATAAAAAAACATATCTGCAGTTTCATTAACACTCAGTTTGTTGGATTCCTGTTTATTGCCTGCATTCTCATGACATTCGTATGTGTGAGAGTGATCTGCAGGCTGGCATGTGGAGGTTCGTCACATGAAGTGATTTATGTTTGTGCTGTAAGTGTGAACGCTCAGCTCAATGCTTTATGGGCAGCTACGCTTACAGAGTACGGGCCAATGTGCAAAGGTGAGCGTGCCGAGGATGATTTATGCCCCACCAGGTGTTTGAGGGGGTCAAATGGGTAGATGCATGTCGTAATGGAAGTGGGTGAATGTGCTTCCCTGCCACGTAAAGTCTTTCACTGTGTGCTGGATATTGTTTATATGAATAATTGACTACCCTGACGCGGTGAAAAGGACTTTTGATTTCAGCACGCAATTAAAACAATTTCTCTCCGTCAGTGTGTGCTCACCGTGTATTCGCTTGTTTACATATACATGCGCTTATGCGTGTGACAGTTTGTGTGATTATAGTACACCGCATACTGCTCCCTCGTGTGATTTGACAAGACTTTGCCCCATTTAGAGAATTCAGACTCCTACCACCGTAATCGGCTCTGGCACCGTGCAGGCTCTCCACCACGCCAGCCTTCTGAAGCATTTGAATTCCGGAGCATAAGAGCAAAAATGTCCAGGGTTTACCACAAGGTCCGGCTAATTGACTGTCTGTACAGAGCGCTGATTCAGCACTTAACCAGCATTGCTAAATGGACCGAGGTTGAGGTGAAGGAGGGAGATAGCGGAGAAGGACGCAAACAGAGGGAAGGCATTCGGAGGGACGGGGAAGCTACTATTGCAACATAACCGCACAACATGGCTGAAATATAATGTGATACGTACATTTTGGGAAAGTGTTTGCTTTCAGAGCCAAGAGTTAGATAAGAAGGCCGATGCCACCCTCCTGTCTGTACGATAAATATGCAGCTACAGCATGCAGCGGCACTTTGCTTCACGTAAACACGGCAAATGGAGAAACAGCAACCCTGACTCCATCCAAAAATTCCACCTGTGAGCCCCTTAAAAAAAACTGTTACAAACTGTCTCATTTGTTTAATCGGTGCAAACCCGAGTGTACAAAAAAAAAAAACAACTCACAGTTTTACAGAGGGTTAAGTGTCAGACTAGTTCTCTGCTCCGAGCAGTTGCCAGGCAACCGGAGGAGACTCTGTATGGTGGCCGGTCCCGGGTAAGACGTAGCTACGATAACATGACCCCCTATAACACGTTGAATCATTGTTTTTACGCTTCAATTTATGTTCGGGTCAAAGGAAGAGACAACATAATGTTTGAAGAGGTGCTGGTCGGTGTGTTTTGTTACCACAGGACAGAGGTGATGGCTGTCTCCCCCGGTTTCCAACCTTTATGCTAAGCTAAGCTAACCACCATATTTACTGTGCAGACGTGAAGGTTGAAGGAAAATGTACCAAAAATGTTGAACTATTTGTGAAACAGGAACACTGGTGAGGATCAAGTTTTTTCTTGATTGAGGCTATAAGCATTCAATCAAATCAAGTCACAGTTAATTATAAAGCAACAATCATTGTGCCAAAGTGCTTTCCAGTAGAAAAACAAGATTGGCATTAAGAATTAACCAAACAAGTTTAAAAATTGAGGTTAAGACCCCATAGTGTTATTTATGCTGTGAGTAATCCAGACAAAAAAATCAGATAAAATACACCTTTACCTGACTATATTCAATATTAAGGCTAATACTCTGCTGTATTATTAACTATGGAGATTAATCTGACTAATTTAGAACTAAAGGTGTGATCCAACCAGAACTAAACCCACTGCCTGGATTCCCTATAAGCGAGCTGTCTTTTCATTATTTTTAGTGTTATTCTGACAGCTAACTTACACATGCAAAGTCATGCCTAACTGATGAAAACATTCAGAAAGAACTTTTTATATCCCAGTATTGTATACCGCTGTGATATCCAGATCGAACCCTGCTCGTTTGAGCCCTTCAAAGTGCTTCTTGCTTATTCAACACAAAGATCCTGTCTCCGTCCTTGTTGTGAGACATCGAGCATCTCTCCGGCTCAGTATCTCCAACAGACAGCGCTCAAGTTACCGGGCAGCAAACGGAGGGACAGTGACTTCCGAGGATGCAAACACAACACGAGAGGGCCTGCGGTACAAAACCCCGTCAGGGAAAATTGAAACAGAGCACGATATATTTACAGAGTGCAGGCACAGGAAAGGCAAGTTGACTAATTGCCACGCCCCTGATAGCAACTACTGCTCTAAGAAAACAATTTACCTTAATTAACTCGGTGAGCGCCGAGGAAAATCTTTTTTCTCTGTCAAGGCGGGCTCGGGTGCTTTGGCTATTTTCAGACTCGCGTTTTTTTCAAGTATTGCTTATGTGCTGATACAAGTACAGAATCTCATCCTCTCACCAATAATGGAGGAACAGATTTGCCGCTAGAGGATGAAATTAAGGCCTCCTTTCCCTTTCTTTGCTATTTTCAGATGCAGCCCACAGGGAGAGGAGCAAGAATGAAAGTGGGAAATGGGCCTCTGGAGCAGGGTCGGGGGGTTTGAACGGAAACAACTTACACGGACCAGACCCCGCTACTCAAAGTAAAATTTTAATTCGATGCACTTAAAACCTTTAGGTTGACAAAAGAGCAACAACAGAATCACGTCATCTCACATCTTTGCTGGATGTTTGCACATGAATAATGTCTTGTTTTAAAACGAGATTTCAAGAGAGCATCACGCGAGAAACAACAGAGACGGGGTGAAAGTGAGGGATCGCTGCAGTTGTTAACAGACAGTAAACAGTCACCTTCACCACAGCTCCCATTAAGATCCGATTGGGAGGTAATGGAACGTTGTTGCCCTGGGGCAAACAAAACTGGTGCCAAAAAAAATCTCACAAGACTATGCTGAATTAGAAGTGACCTAGTATATAGTTAAAAAAAAATGTAGGTGCATGATGCAGTCACAGTAATAAGGGGACAGAATGTTTCATCAAAAATGAATATGAGGTGTTTTCATCAAAATCAATCATCAAAAACCTTATTTTTGTCTTTTTTAAACCAAGACAGAACTTCAACAAGCTCTAAAATGTGATGTAATGTTTCCAACACAAAAAACCCTGCGCTGGATGATCTTCTGTTCCCACCATATGGAGCAACGCCTATCAATACATCTTTTTTGTCTATTTTCTGTCCAAGAGCTGTAATTTTCTACCCGGAGACCACCTGTTCCGAGGGCCGTCCGGCGTAGCGGCAGGTCGCATTTGGGTTTGTGACAGCATTGTGCACCGGACACAAGCAGAAAAAAAAAGAACAGCAAACAATGAAGCACAAGACGTGACCTTCAGGGAGAGGTGGGCTCCGGACACGCCGTCGCTCCCCCAGAAACGAATCAAATACAGGCACACAAAGTCCGGTTTGGAATAAAAGGGGAGCGGGGGGAGGCAAAGGGGCATCTTGTACATGCTGAGCTACAAATGGTGCTTTGTCGGGAGATTGCTGACAAAGACAACTGTGCCCTTCTGGTGCGAAACTGGAAGTAACCAAAGCTAAACCTGTGGGACAGTGGGTCGACACTATGGGACAGGACAAGCATCGATAGGATTAATGCTGATGAAATAGTGTTTATCAAGTAAGCAGAGTGTATTTTATGGTAAATTCTGCAACTAAATGCATGAATTTACTTAGACTATTCTACTGTAGATCTGATTCATTGAATTTAACCCCCTTCATCCAGACTATAACATCCAAAATTCACCCTTTAATACTCATTTAAAGCTTTTTTCTTTATGTATGTGCATATAGTTCCTATTTGCACCATTTAGGCTTCCAAAATAATCCCAATCTAGGCGGTTACATCTTAAGCAATTCTTCCCATCTTTGTCCACCATCATGTATTTAATCTGTGCAGTGACAAGTGATTACATCAAATTAGATTAGCTCTGGGTCAATCACAAAACACTGGCACAACATTAACCTTGTTTCATCAATATCGGTGAATCCTCAGTCATTCAATTAGGATCACTGTCGCTCAGGCAGATTTGAGTTTAAAACAGCTACTAAAGTTGAGAAATAACTAAAACAAAGAGGGGGGATAAACGGGCCAGGATCTGTCAAGCAGCTCCAGCTCCACTGCGAGGATCTATGTCAAGCAGGCGCCGATCGATGAGGAAATCGGATGCAAATCGTATAGTGTAACACCTCATCAAAGAGGAACAAATACATCCATGAATTTAGTCGATGGGCTGCGTTACTGTCCGATGAAGCCCCTGTGAGCTGTCTCAGATTTTGAGGGGTGATGGAGGAAGAGAGAATGGCTTTCAAAAAATACAAAAAAAAAAAAATACAAAAAGAGAAGATAATCAATAAAATATCAATCAATAGGCAGCTGGGAGGGGGGGCAGGAGGATTGCTTGGCTCGAGCCTTCACAGATAATCGAAGATGCTAAGACAAGGGTCCCCACCCCCATCATGCTACGTCTTTCTCTCTGTGGTTGTCACCTCCTCCTTCCCCAGCTCGTCTCCCCCTCTTTTCTTTCCCCAGTCTCTCTCAGGCTCCCCTTCAGTCCCCCTTTTTCTCTCCACTATCTCACCCCTTCTCCATTTCTCTCCCACCCTCCTCCACCTTCCCTTTCTCCAGCGCTCTCCCCTCTCCTCCTCTCCTCCCTCCCTCCTCTCTCTCTCTACCCTCTCCGTGTCTACTGCAGCAGAAAAGCCAGCACTGACACCAGCATGTGTGTGTTCGTACATGTGTGCGCTACTACGGTAAATCCACGACTGAGCCTCGAACGACGGACGAGCAGTGAAGGTGAAATTTAAGAAGGAGAAGAAAAAAAAAAAGAAAAAGCCCAGCGTGCGCGTCGAACGCTCCGATCAAAAGCATTGATTGCTGGTGCGTTACATCACAGCCATGCAAACAAACCCCCTTTAAATCATTAGAGTAATGTCTCTCCTCCTGTCTCCCTTTATTTCCTCTCATCTCCCTCTTCCTCCCTCCGTCTCTCTCTCTCATCTGTCTCATTGTATTTCCACATCAGCATCTCATTTTTTAATCGAGCCCTTCTCAATCTCTCTGCCTTTTTTCTTTCTCCCTCCACGTATAATTTTGCGTCTCTCAGGACCTGACGGTTCCGCCACATCGGTCCGGATGGCTACTTTTAGAAAGGGTAGAATAAACCAGTGATCTGGGTCACATCGCTGTTTGACGTATGGCGCTGGCACATTAGACCTACACGGTGAAATGGGGCTACGTTCACCCACAAATGGAGGCAGCCACTGAAATGAATCCCACCTACCACCTGCTCCGTTCTCCCCACAACCCCACAGACACCTCTACCTGCAGCCATTACACCGCACGAATGCTCATTTTCGTTGGATTCATGAGCTCTTTGCCGGTGTGACCAGTGGATGTGGTGTTTAACCGAATAATATGGAGCATTCTAGCAGCTTAACAGCACCTATAGTAGCTTTCATCCAAGGTATGGCAACAGTGAAAATGCCAAATCTGCTTCTAATGTTTACAGGTGCATTTAATGCATCCTTTGCCTTCTTGAAAAAGCCACTGAAGCCCTCCGTCTCCTATGCAACACTGGGACAATCTGTAAATAACTACCCCCGAGAGCTGTTTCGTCACAAGGAGTAGGGATAGAGAGGGAAGTGAGAAATCAATCTGATTGGGATGAGAGTGACAGAAAAGAGATCCCAAGTTCAGAGAGGCTGATCGGGTGGCCTAAACCAGACGATGTGTCCGTCACAGTCCGACACTCTCCTCTTCCTCTAGAGGGAACCGAATCCAGGTGTGTATGTCTGCTCCTGGTGCCAGGAGAGGTAATGCTATATCTGTCACTGTAGATACAGTATGTATTGCTGAGTGTGCAGTGATTTATGATTTCTTTTTTTCTTTTTTTAAATTCATCTATTTCCAGTGTGATAGCACCTGGCCACTGCAAGTGTCTGCTGACTGTCTGGTTTTGCATTTGGACCTACAGCATCCATGCATTCACAGTACCAATAGGTTCTTATTTACCCCATAACAGCAAAAATAGCACCAAAGACAGGGTGATCAAACTATAACACTGGATATACAAAGCAAGGAAGAAAAAAAAATCAAAGCAGCTGTGATCAAGCAGCTGGATTCGTCTGTAACTGGAGGGTCTGAGAAAAAAGAGCCACTGTAACCGTTTTCATGTACCAAGGATCAAAAACACAGTCAGGGGTACTTGTTACTCTTACACCTGTGTGATCAAATGCCATCAAACGCTTGTTTTTAGGAGGTAAATCATTAACTATTTACATGCAAACAATAAAGGTTATTCCAACGCAGGGGTAAGTTTATGCGTAACAGAAACGAAACCCGTGCGTAAAAGGCATGTAGCGTTCAACTGGGACAGGAGAGACCGACAAAAAACACACACACAACCCAGCAGAGTGTAACACTACCAAGGGCAAAGACATGCACTTGAGCAACGACGATTCAGCGTCGCAGCAGCCTCTCCGGTTGATGTGGGGGGGGAGAAAGAAAAAATGACTAACATGAAATACGGCGCATTGATGTGCGTCGTAAACGGACAAGTATCATCTAATGAAGGCGTTTGGATGCAGGAGGCGCATCGATGCTGCGTTTGGAGGCAGATTTGTATCACAGCCGCTCAAGTAGGAGAATACGACGGTAGGAATTATAACAGCAATAAAAAAAACAAAGGTATTCAGTGTGAATCCAGCTGCTCTCAAGACATGGAGCTGATGTGTTTGACAACCCTGGTTCAACTAGTAGCGACCCATTAACCAACACAGCTGACATACCATTTTCCATTTTCCCTTTGCCATCAGCATTAATTATTCATTATCAGTAAGTCTATATCCCGCCATTTAATACAAGCCACACTGATAACATACCAGCAGTCAATGTCCTGCAGTTAATTATGAAGGACTGTTTTTCATTTTGCCCCCCTGCAGGTTTGGATAATGTGACTAAAACATGCAAAAACAAAGTTTTTCAAACTTACTCAAGCAGTGGTCTGAGACATAATGAGGCAGAAATATGCAACAGTAGAGAAAGAAGTTCCAGGAGAAACCTGGGAGGAGGAGGGGAGGACTCACCCGGGCATATTTGGAGGAATAGGGGTCTTCAAAGAGTGCCCAGATTTTGGGCTGCCAGGTTTTCCACCAGCCCGCTTTCCTGGCGTCCTCCTGCATGCACAGTCTTTTCAAGTCTCCGTCCGCGCCGCCCAGCGCCGGGTCGTCGTCCGGCGCGTCCGGCTCCGGAGTCTCGAAGCTGTCCAGCGCCTCCTCCGCATCCCGATGCTGCCGGTAATTCATCCAGCAACACGCCTCCACGTCCGTCTCATCGATGCCCCAGAAGGCCAGCTCCTCTTCGAACAGGGGGCCGCACACATCGTTGGGACAGTGCAACTTCCCGGTGCGGTAATAGTTGAGGATGAAGGAAAACACCGACGGGTGGCGGTCGAAGAAGAACTCGTCTAATTTGGGGTCGTAGTCGAAGTTGCTGAATGCGTCCGGCTCGGTGAGCCACGACAGGCGGGTACCGGGCAACGTTTTTAGGGTGCTCCGGTAGGTCTCATGCCGCACCCCCCCGCAGTTTATCACGATTTTCTCGCTTTCCGACGGACAAGTCATGTCTGCGCTGTAACATGCTTTGTTGGACGACTTGTTCCCACCCTTGCGCCCTTTGAAAGAGGATACACACACCGAACTGAGCATAGAGGACCGGGGGGGAGGGAGAGGATGAGAGAAACCGAAGGGAGGAGGAGGAGGAGGAGGGAGGAGTCTGAGGAGTCTGCGGGGAAGAGAAAAAGGGCAGAAATTTTAGCAAGAAGGGAGAAATAGACGTGGATTATCAACATTGCAATACAGATCAGAGAACCACCACGCTTTGTGCCACATGTATGTGCAATTAGTCACTTGATAATCAGAGGATGGAAGGGCACGACGACGACCTTGTGCAGGTGCAGAGAGTGAGGATGGAGGGGAGGAGGAGGAGAGGAGGAGGAGGTGATGGAGGGGAGGAAAGTTGTTTTGTGTTGTTGTTGTTGTTGTTGTTTTAAACGCAGCATCCTGCATGGAGAAAGAGGATGCCAGTGCAGTGGATGAAAACAGGTGGCTCTGGAGCACATTCATGAGTCAGCATCCTCATGGGCTGATTGTTGTGATGAGAGGATTTCTTAAAGTGATGTTTCTGCTGGGATCTGTCATGATCTCAACAAATTGATCCGGCAGCCAGTGTTGATTCGAAGTCCTCTCTCTAATGAGGCCACACAACTCTTCCTGTTTTTTTGTTTTTTTTTTTAACTTGCAAAGGCACCCCAAGACAGCAAAAAGAAGAGGGAAAACAGTTCCTTTTGCCTCTGTGACGTGCTGGTGCAGCGCCTCGTGTGAGTGTGTATTTGTATGAGCATGTGTGTGTTAATTGCCTCCCGAGAGTGCGGTGTCCGTACTAATGTTAGATCTCCTCAATCAGCCTGTGTGCACACACACATTCTGCTGCTGCAGCCCCCTCCGACCGCACCGAGATTCATGCGATGCACAATTATGTCAATGCTGCCACTTCTCTCATGCACTGTGTAAAGACATGCAGAGAGGAGGAAGGTGGAGGGTAAGAAAGAGAGAGAGAGAGAGAGAGAGAGAGAGAGAGAGAGAGAGAGAGAGAGGCTGAAGGGGGGGAGGTAAAGGATGAGGAGGCCATAAATCAGATTTTTAATGGAAGGATCGAAAAGGACAGGAGGGGGGAAAAAAACAAGGCAGACAAGGACCTTAAGAGGACAAAAAAAAAGAGGGAGAAAGTGAATGCAGCATCCTCACTGGGGGCAAATACAGTAAACAGCTATCTCGTCTAGTAATGGAAGAAGAAGGGGGTAGAGGAGAAGAGGGTGCAAGGGGGGGAGGAGGAGGATCGAAAAGGAGAGTGCACTATAAAAGTGAATGAATTCTGCTGCAGTAAAAAGCCGGAGTTATTTGCTCTCTCGTCTCCTCAGCGAGGTCAGATTGCCATCCGGAGGGGCTCACGATGCTTCACAACAGGCAGGAAAAAGAGAAAAAAGAAAAAAAAAAAAAACAACCTATACATTCACTGTATCTGTGTTGTTAACCTTTTTCTCTATTCAAAGAAATGCACCACTCTCCTCCTCCTCCCCTCCCTCCCTCCTGTGAGCTCTCTCCGGCCCTCCCCCCTCTTACTACTCTCTCCCTCACTTTCCCTTCCTCACTCGCTCTCATATTCCGCATAAAGGACTCACATTTCATTGAAGGAGGGGGAAATCAAGGCTTCACTTCTTCTTCTCCTTTCTCTCACAACAGTCCTATTCCTATCCAGTGTCCTCCCCCTTTTTCCTCTGTCTTTCTCCTCACTTCTCTGCTCTCCATCCCGCCTTTTATCCTCCCATCTTCACTTGTTTTCTTCCATTTCTGCCCCTCTTTTGCGTCACCCCTCTTCCTCTCTCATTCTTCCCTCCTTTGCAAAGTAAGCTTCCTTCACTTTGGGTCAACTCTTTCCTCTCAGTTTTTTTTCCCCTCCGCTTTGCATTAAGTAGGACGCTGCAGTCTTTCTTTCTTTCTCGTGTTGTTTTGATAATTTCACTGCACTTTTTCTTTTTTTTAATCTGAGGAAACAACTTTTGTTCACGGAAAAGTTTGCTGCCTTTCGTTTCTCTTCAGATCTTTTATTGTTATTACGTTTTTTATCTTCAGATTTTGTTTTGACTTTTTGGTGTGAATATTATCTCACTTTTTTTTCTATTTTGTTTGGGAGATCCTGGGAGAGGAAAAAAAAAAAAGACAACACTCAGGTAAGATCTGCTGCATGGGTTAACAATCACAGCACAAACTGTGCACAGGAGGCAGAGAAGCTGTATGTTTTATGTGCACAGCGTAGAAAAATAACTGTTAAATCCTCAGATTTCTACCTTTTTTCCCCCCTCAGCTATCCCAAGTCTCTGCAGTATTTTGCTGCAGGACCATCAAATGTGCTTGTTTGACAGAAAAAAAAAAAGTCCTGCGCTGTGAGCTGGAGAGTTGCACTGCATCATTACGCCAAAGTAGCATCTAAATAGACTTTACAGTTAAAGAAACGACTTCTGCAACAAACAGGATATTTGAAAGTGAGGTCTGGGAGGGAAGAGAGTGTAAGAAGATCTAAATCCAGTCAGTTTTGTCCTGTGGGTCTCTCCAGCAGGGAGGACTTGGTGCTGTGGGATGGATTATGTTTCAGCACCATGGACAGCAGCGCTCTCGCTCTGATGGGACAAACTCCCTCTGATGGGACGCGGAACTTTTAAGAAGCAGCTTTCTGTGAACTTTAATACTTGAAATAAGTTTTTCTGAGCTCCACTTTGCAGCCGTGCACCCTGACTTGCACTTTGCAGGCAGCACAAAGGTGAACTGCTGAATATTTAATACACAGACAGCCACAAGTCTGTAACTGTGGTTAAACGCTTTTTGTTCCCTCACAGTCCCATGTGGTGAGTTTTATTGATTTTAAACATTTAGGTTAGTAAGTAGTCTTACATGTATCTGAACTGTAATGGTAAGTGTGCAGCTGCACCTTTTCTTAGGGTGAAAATTGAAGAAGTTTGAGTAAAAGTAGTCGCAAACAGGACCAGATTACTGATCTCAATGCGAATTAGAAGCTGCATTTTTGGGCCGCAGTTTTCAGCCTAATACAGGGCAAGTAAGAAGATCTGTTTAAGAGTCAGCCTCAGCACCTTAATCACTGACATCAGCGCAAAAACACACCAGAGAGAGAAAAAAGGAGGGGGGGAGAGCAGGAGGAAAAAGGGGGTACAGAAGGTTGTGTAAAATGGAGGAACAGAATTAGTGGAGATGGGGAAAGAAAAAAAAAAGACAAAGAGGTGAGAAAGAAACGCAGCACACATGAGAAAGAGGATAAAAACTGAGTGAGAATCGAAGGGGAGGGGGGTGCAGAGGAGCAGGGAGGAAGAGGAGGAAGAGGAGGTGGAGGAGGAACGATCCCACCTCCCTCCCCTCCTGCAGCACCACTACTTTTCTCTCCTGCAGCATTTCCTGCCTCGGCCACCATGTCCTGCGCCACCCTGCTACTACACCGTCTCACCACTGCACACATACATGCACGAGGGAGGAAGAGGGGGGAGGCGCACTCACCTGGCTACAACAACAAAAAAAAATGTTTTCATTATAAAAGGGGACAGGAGGCTATTATAAATGGACTTTTTTTTGTTGCAGTGGGCCCTGATAGATACAGAGAACAGGATTTAGAGAAGGAGAGGCTCAGCTCATGCACGGACCGCACCGAGGCTAATATATATTCGCAGAAACACTGCAGCAAGGAGGGGGGGAGCACGAGATTATGGGATGCATTGACTGTGAGGTACCAGCAGCAGTAACCGGGGGAGAGGAGAGGAGGGGGAGGGGAGTAGAGAAAGAGAGAGAGAGAGACGGAGAGAGAGAGAGAGAGAGAGAGAGAGAAGGAAAAGGGAGAAATTTGGAGGAGTGCTGACTATGCGGAACAGAACCAGCAGTTGGCAGGAAAAGCGAAAACCTTTACCAATATAGCAGAGGGGGGAGATGGGGAGAGATGAGAGAGAGTGAGATGTGATGGAGAAAGGAAGAGAGAGAAAAATGAAAGAAGGGACGAGGAGGAGGAGGGGATGGGGGAGGGAGACCTTGCAGTGGCTCAGGATGATGGCACCTGAATGGCTGTGAAGGTGTGGGAGGGTGGATTAGAAACGTCCTGCAGTAGCAGCCAGAGAGAGGTACGGAAACAGCAGAGTGATGGAGAGAGAGGGGAAGGAAAACAAGTGTAAAACAGACATACAGCTGAGCTGAATGGTAAATGTACCACAGGGAGGGGGGGGTTAAAAAAAAGAAAAAAAAAAAAAGAGGAGGGCTCTGCAGGCAAGTGTGTAATGTATGTTTGTGTGTGTATGTGAGGGAGAGAGTGCAAATTACGTATGTGTTTCTGGTGCGCAGCCATTTTTTTTCCCCCACCCGCTACCTCATCAAAGGATGTAACCACAAGACTTCACGCTGTTCCATCCATATCACCACACTCCCTCCCTCCTCTCTCTCTCTCTCTCTCTCTGTCTCCCCCCTTCATCTCCCTCTCCTCTCACACTCCCCAGTGCTGAGGAGACCCCAACAGGAGAAAGTGAAGCACTGCAGCACACTGAAAGCACTGCGGTCACCTCCCCTTTTAGTGCGGTGTCACACCACACAGCATCCTCTCTCTCTCTCTCTCCCTCTCTCTCTCTCCCCCCCCCTCCTCCCTCCTCTTCCTCACCTCCTTGGACTGTCACTGCACCTCATGGTGGAACAGTTTCTTGCCACGAGTGGAGCAGCCAGATAAGATGTGTTGTGCATGTGTGTGCGGATGGTGGCGAGGAGTATGAATAAGAATGAGTGGAATTGCATGAATGGATGGATGGAGAGGAGGCAGGGGAGAGAAAAAAAAACAAAACAGGGTGCGTATGCCGAGAAAAACAGTAAGCGGGGCCACACACAGACCCTCTGCTCAGACAGCTAATGTACACAGATGAGAAAAAAATAACAACAACAAAAAAAGAGCTCACCAGCAGCCAATTCCCAGAACATGAATTAAATAGCCAATCAATTAAGCAAGCGGAAAGGAAATGGCCAATCTACCAGAGGCAGCTCCTCTACTCAGCAACACCGGAGTGCAGATCTCCAGGGGCTGACCAATCCACACATACCGCAGCACCAACACCCCCTCAGGGGGTCTTGAGCCTTGTGCATATTGGTCAATCACCCCTACCAGAGGAGCATACAGCTGCTGCTCTCTTGTGACAATTCCTCTATCAGAAACCCTTTTTTTCTCTTCTTTATGAGAAAAAAAAAGAAAGAATAAAAGAATCATGCACTCCTGGTTTTCTCCTTTTAGCAGGCTGGGGGATGATTAATACATAAAGCCATTTTCAGGAATAGACTAGCAGCAATGAAGCCTGTAATAGAGCTCTGAAAGCTCAGTCAGTGTCCATGACTAAAATCTTTCCTGCCCACAGGACGATGAAGGCTGAGAGTTTAAATATTTTTTTTGGATAGATATGAAACTGTGGTGAGACGAGTGACATGCAGGGTGATGAAAGAAGAGATACTAAAGCTCCCTTCAAGGAGCAATCATCAGTACAGGAAGAGGTCAGAATAATCCTGAACTGGCACTGAGTGCAAAGGAAGAAGAAAAAAAAAAGGCACAGGATAGTGTGTCATGTCGGGAAGGATCTCTATTTTTGGACCTGGATGAATCTGAGCTAATATCCCTCAGTATTGGAAAACTGGTTCTTTGGAGGATTTGCATTGGGAGCTGATAGCTTTAACCCCCAACACCTCCCGGCTCTCTCTTAGGTCATTTAAACCTGTCGACTCTTAATTAATGACGCTGGCCTCCCTGCATGATTAGGACCATTATGATCCAGCAGTGCAATCATGTGCTACACGGGGGCCAGACTGACAAATGGGACGATGGAAGAAGTATTACAGCACTGATTCCTGACCTGTGAACCAGCCGGCAATTAGACAGGAAGAAGAGGGGAGCGAGGGGGGATGTAAGTCACAGATGAGAGTTTAAACAGCAGGGAAGGAGGGAGAGAAGCTGGACGTCAAGAAAACAAAACAAAGGTGAACTTAAGGTGAGCCCTCAAGGTCAAAGATGCGAAAAAAAGGGGTTTAAAAGGCCAGAATCAGGTGGCGAATTAGCTGAAGGACAGACGGGAAGTTCTAATAAGTGAGAGAGTAAAGAAAAGAAGAAAAAAAAAAAGATGAGTGAAACCATCCCAGCCAAGGAGAGAGGAAGGGTCAGAGGCACAAGAACACATAGAAACCCAGGACACGGCGGATGCGTAATTCAATCACAGCCTCAAAATAGATTTATCCCCCCCACCACCACCATTGCTTAAACAGCAGCGCCCTCCTTTTTAAAAACCCCATCACTACTCTACCAATCACATCCACAGACAGCATGCCACTGTCTCTGGTGGGGAGGCTTCTTTTTTCTTCTTCTTCTTTTTTTTTTTTTGCTAAAATCGAAGGGGTGTTTTCTGGGTTACCCTCAGTCTAAAAATAGCACCAGCTGTAGATTTATAATGCAGAGAGAGAGAGAGTGAGAGAAAGCAAATGGAGGAAGAAGAGTTCCTGTTCAGAGAGGAGCACGCTGGAGCCAGTTGGCAGAAAAAAAAAAAAAGATGGGAGGCATGTGCTGGAAAGTGAAGGCAGAAGAGGCGTTATGAAACCAGTGACTTTGTGTGTGATGCGGTGGAATGCGCACGGATTGTCGGAGTGTAAGGTGATGGTAGCAGAAAAGGGGTAGAAGACCACGTCTAGACATTTTAACTGCCCCCCTCGACTTCCTGGGTGAGATCTCAGTGACGCTATGTCCTTCTTGTAGTTCCGCTCCAGTGCCACCTCTCTTCTCTCCCCCCCAATTCCTCATCTTCTACCATCTCTTTCCTCACAACATTTTCTCCTCTCTTGCTCTCCTGTGTGTTTGTGTGTCAGCCCCCCATCCTCCTCCTCCTCCTCCTCCTCTGGTTCCTTTATCAAACCTCCATTTCAGGCCTTGACACTTACCCAGTGCTGCCACGATGCACGATTGCAAAAACACACACACACAAACTGAGGGCACATGCAAGTCAAACAAATGCATCCCACCCCCCCACCACCACCTCCATCACCAAATGCACAAAAAGGCAATACACACATGGAAACAGTTACTCACGCAGACAGACACACACACACAAAAAAAATGATGCAGGCAGGGATGCACACACATACACATTCCCTCTCAGAGGCATGAAACTGCTCTGATCTAGTGGTGTAGATGGGGAAACACCCACCATTTGTGCAATGAGGGATGTTAGGATTTTTTTTTTTTTTTTTTTAATGGAAAATTTTCAGGTCATATCAGTGGCTAGTTAAAAGCAGGCACATCAGAAACAAAAGCAGTGAAGAGGTTTATGAATTTGGAATACAATCTGATTTCTCCTCATAAGGATCAAAACAGAAGCAGGCTACAGGGGGGAAAAATCGCAGTTTTTGTGGACAAAACGATACTTGTTGAATGTAGGTTAGTCGCCGTATTTTTTTTATTTTTTTTGTCCATTTCTTTCCCCCCTTCCCTGCTTCTCATCTGGCTAATAATAATAGAAAATAGAAAAAAAAATCCCGGGTTAGTAGACGGATAAACGCAGAATAAAGCCACCAAAATACAGACATATACACAGACACGGTTCATACTCACTTGCTTTTGGTTCAGGTTCGTTTCGAGTGCGCGCAGAAACACGCACATGAAGCTTTAAAAAGATCAATCAGAAGGTAGTTTTCTTTGTTAGATCGCTCTTTCTTATGATTTCAGAGAGTATCCAGTTTCTCGCAGGCATTCAGTTGATCAGATTTTTTTTGTTGTTGTTGTTTTCTTAATAAATCAAAATAGCATTGCGCGCGTCTGTTTTGCTGGAAATCTCGTTTTGGATAGCGTTATTGCCGAATGTTAGTTATAGCTTATGATCATGCTGATGATGAAAAACGGGATGAGTCTTTTCGGATGAAATGAAGCAGAAGTCCCCCCGAAAACTGCCTCTTTTTTGTCTTTTTTTTTTTGTCTTTTTTTTGTCTTTTCTTTTTTGCTATTTCCCTCGATTTCACAGCCCCTCTCCCACCTCTTTGTTATTGCCTGAAAAAAAAGGAAGAAAAAAAAAAAGAAAGAGAATTGCCAGCCTTTGTTACAGTGTCTCTACGCTTCCAGGCGCAGGGTGTAGCTACCATTCAAGCTCTTCCTCTGTCTCCCCCTTTTTCCAAATGTTTCAGTGGAGATGCAGCCTGTAGACACCTCTCTCTTTGCCTTTTCCCTCCCTGTGCCTCCTCTCTCTCTGTTCCTTTGGAGGAGCGTCACCTTCTGCACTATTTTTTTCCTCAGACGATACATGTGGGCGGATTAGAGAACAAGACAGAGGGGTGGGAGGACCCCGGTGAATACAGAGGCTAATTTCTCATATGGCTGCTGAACTTCATAAATACATGCAGTAAAACAAACACACACACACACACTCACACTGAGTGATAAGAGGAAACGATTGTGTTGATTGTTTCATCAGCTGTTTAATTGGTTCTTTTTTTTTTTTTCCTCCTTTCTCCCCCCTCCCTCCCCATCTTCCCCCTACTTCATAGCCCACACATGCTCACTCTGCTGGACGGACGCACAAACACCATTTTGTCTACAGGTTCCCAGCCTTGACTCTGGCTTGGCTGACATCAGCAGTCATGTGGTAGCAGAGGAGCAGGTGGATTAGAGGAGTCTGGAGTAATATGCTTAATAACAAAAACAAAGAAGGAGGGGGGGCAGATTTCATAAAGTGATCCTCCCTTTTTTCTGAGCAACCATCGTTATTCCATCAGAAATGCCTCAAGTTGCACATTCACATTACTGTAAATAAGCATCAACAGGCTAAATGAAGGGATTTCATTCATGCATTTTGCAGATAAAGCCTTCACTTTCTGTACCACATGCCTTGATTTTTATTTTTTTTTTGCAGGAGGAGGCTCTAATGGTTATGAAGCATTACTCCCAGCAAAAGGAAGCAACGATGATCAAGCAAGCAATGCTGCTGATGCACTTATTGACAGGAAACTGAGTGAGTGCAACATCGCCTCATAAAATTTACAACGATAGTACAAGGGCAAAAGGCTCTTCCTTTAGGTGCCTCGGACGTTTTACGTTGACCGCAAAATGTTCTTGTGAGAGCAAAGTGCAGACGGAAGAGAGAGACAAAAGGAAAGTGTGTGTGGGGGGGTTATTTAAGTACGAGGAAGGTTACTGTAAAATAGTCAGCTGCAGAAAAAGTCACATTAGTTTTGCCTTTTCCAAAGGACATTATTAGCGGACATTGAGATCTACAAAAGTCTACCGAGAATGTTTCTTATGTTGTAAGGATTCAAAGTCACAGTCCTCTCCTTTAAAAGAAGAAAAATAATAGGGGCATGAACTTGACTATGCTTGATATGGTGCAAATAAAAGGAACTTAATAGCATAACGAAAATGCTGGATTAGCAGCTATTCTGAATTGCAGAAGTGACCCTTTTTTGTTTTTTTCACTTGTTCCTGTTTTTTGTCATTCCCAGAATCTACAGGTTTGACCCCCTACAGTGGCTACATGTCCTAAACCCTCACCTGTTCACTCCAAGTCACTCTGTGAAATGATTGAAGGTCTTGTAAAGCTTCTTTTTTTTCTCTGTAGGTATTTTTTTTTGCATGTTTCATATTTTCATACTAAGTCACACCTTACGAGGCTCCCACCCAATGTCTCTGGTAAGTGCAAGGTTTTCGAGTTGCTTTTTGCACCCCGAGGAAACAACGCATGTGTCTATTCCGCACTATATCACTCGTTGTTCATTTACACCTCCCAAGGCCCTGCAGCAGAGTCTAGGATCAGCCGCACACAAGATTTACACAGGTGTTGTACTCAAGAATTCTCAGATAATTCGAGCTGTTAAATCAGCAGCCAGCAGCCCTCCAGCAGGAGTTTTTTTTTTTTTTTTTTACATTTTGAAAGCATCTATAGCATTCAGCATACAGTGTATTAAAGGTAATAAAACAGCAGTAACTCTGAGTCTCCAGTCTTGATAGCAGCTCTCATAAGTCTGAGCTGAGGCACCGTGGAGCCTGTGGTTAAATGCTAATATTTGCATTGTGACAATGCTGATACTGAGCAGGACATATTTACCATCTTAGTTTTGTGTGCTATTATTAGCTAATTAGTAAAAACAAAGCACAGACGTGGCTAGTGATAATGTACATTTTCAATACAATTTCAAGGCAAATTTCTGCATAGATTTTACTGTCAATTCTGAAAAAAAATCAGCACTGGAGGAAAAGTCTAGAGGTCACCAGTCTCAGCAGGATTTCTCCTCTGGGGACAATCAATGTTAGTGAATTGGCTACATGTCAATCCATCCAGTTGTTGAAATATTTCAGTCAGAACAACAGCGTTTAAGCAAACAACCAACAGATACAGACATGGCTGAAGGCTAAAAAAACAAAGATTATTAGCTACAAGCTCATATGCAAATTTAGTAAGAATGTCATTCCTCGCTTAGATCACAAAGCTTTGTTAGCTACAGATTCCACAAATACACAACATAAGCATGTTTAGTCAAGGCTATGTCCAGTAACAACAAGACCGTCAATCACCGCTCGTCAAGGCGTCGCTCTGTGTTCTGAACTTTAAAGCGAACGCAGCCCGAGCAGCACCAGAACACGTGAGGAGGAAGTCGTCCACAGAAAGTAGCTGACACTGTTTCTTCATCAACCCGCATAAATACTGAATGTTCAACTTTGTCCGCACTAAGAGTGAGCATTAGTCAACACAAGACACATTCTCAGCCAATCCCTCGGCGGCAGCTCATGCATAAGGAAGCAGGAGAGCAACAGACCCAAGAAGAAACTGTGAGGTTAAGAGAAGATTCTCATGCACATACGAAAACAGCAGCTCTGTGATGATGGCCTCAATCTTATAAGTTCAACAGTAAATGTTAGTATTTGCTGTGTTTGTGGACTTTTAGCACCTAAAAATGTCAACACTACTGCAGTGGACAACACACGGCTTATATTAAGTGAGTGTAAATGTACAAGAGTCGACATATTTGCTCAGATGGAAACAGTGCTTGAAGGTAAACAGAAAGAACTGACTGAATGAAGATGATAAACTGGTGGTTCAATATCTGTTACTGAGGTTGTCTACCACTAATTCAAAAACACTGTCCTCTGACTGAAGGCCTCCCGTGTTCATAATGAAAAAGGTCACCTCTGAGATAAACCCTGTGACCTTCAGACATACAACACAAGGCGGGTTGTGTTTAGTGTGAAGAGGACGAGGATGTAAAATTGATTTTGGTTGAGAAATCTAACAATAACACACCAAACAAACCTTGCAGAGGTGATGTTTAGACGCTATGTGTTGGAAAAAATAAAGGACCACGCACCAAATGTTAACAATGACTCCCAGAAGTCTATTTTAAAAAGCAACATTTGATAGAACTGTGTGATATTCCTGTTTAATGAGTGGAAGCTGTTGTATTAGTGCGTCATTTCCTTCACTAGAGGTTTCTGCTTCAGGAGCTATTTCCTACAATGTGATTCTATGCTTTATCAGACATCAGCCAAGTATGTACACAACATACATGGAATTTGGTTGAATGTTGGTGTCGCTCTAGGGATGAGCAAGGAAAAGAATAACAATAAAGTAGTTATCTGAATAAGGCAAGAATATGAATAATTACTACATCAAAATGCAGCTACAACCTTTTTTTCCCCTCCTGAGTTTATACAAAGAGTGTGGCTTCAGACAAACTACAGTATTCTGGGTAGTCTGCTGTTTTGACATAAATCTTCCCAAGACTTGATATCACACGGAACCACAAAAAGGTTTGGAAATCATTCAATACTAAAGTAAGAAGATTGCCAGATGACATGATGCAATGTTACAGCTAATTTAAAATGAAATGTTGGACATTGTTTGCACACAAGTTCATTTGCACAAGACGTTAGCCTTTGTAATCGTAGCACAAGAATGAAAACTTGAGGCTTTTTTTAAATTCAAATAAAATTTTCAAGATGCTGATGTAGTCTGTTGTTTTGTTGGTTGCATTACTTCATATGTGTTTATGTTTTTACGTCTGGACTAACTGTCAATGTACGATTTCCACCGATCAGCCGAAACATTACAACCACCTGCCTAATATTGCATTCTGGTGGGTGTTAGGTGTCGAAATAGCATCCGCACATATACCAGGATATAAGGCATCCCAGCAGAACATTATATTGTAATGAGATGATCAATGTCTTCAACCTTTGGGTGGTTATAATGTTTTGGCTGATCAGTGGAAGCAAACAGAGACCCTGAAAATGTCTACTATGCATGTGTAAAACCTCTAAAGACAACAATAAACGGCCTGGTTCAGATTTTGTCCAAAGTGAGGTTTGTGTTTTTGTGTCCTGACAAGTTATTCTGTCTCCAAGCAGTGCCAAACTCTTATCAAATCAAACAGAGAAGTATTATTGATTCTAAAGTAAAGTAGTGCTAATGTTGTATCAACTATCTTACAGGAAATGAAAATAAATCTGCAATTAGACTCGATCTTCCTCCCATGAACCCAGACTGAACAGCACAGTGAATGAGTCTCGTGTGAAGCCCCCCTACTTAAATGTACATTAACTATATTGTTGTTCCAGGACCCCAGACTCTCTAAGATCCGTATTTGGTCAAACTCCTTCATCCAAGATAAGATGGTGGCCTCAATATAAAGACAGATGAAGCAGAAACAATCTAATAATCATGATTGTTTTTCTTTTCTTTAAAGGCAGCTGCTTTGACTTCTCAGTTTCCACACTTCAAACTACACTCCATATTTTAAAAATATCTCGAGCCCAGCAGGTTTTCGAAGAAACTACAAAACAGCACAGATTTTAATGGCTGCTGTATATTTCCTGTATATTGTACACAGACACTTAACCACCAGAGGAAACCACTTTGCTGCCCACATCACACAAGCTGTACCAAAAACCTCATCCAGAAAACTAAGTCTCGTGTCGGTAAATGAGGCCGTCGCTGCATTCAAATTTACACCAGGATCTTGTGTTCTGCCAGAGGCCTTCACAGGATCTGTCTGGGCTCCATATAGAGTCTAATTTAAAGCCTGGAGGCTGCAGACCAAGGGCGCTGGCGACATTTCAACAATGTAAGGCACAGTGTATCAGCTCCTCAACAGCAAATCACGCTGACGTACTGTTGGCACACCGGGAGCTGAACATTCCTACTTTTTATTACCGCGACAAAAAAGAAAAAACAATTACATGGCTTAATATTTCAGACCTGGACGTCAGTGTGTCAGACAATAATGAATTTGGCTAAAACAATCAAACTGGTTGATCAATATTTGTTAAGATGCTTTAAAAAATAATATTAAAAGTATATTCAAGCAACCTGAGAAGGAAACATTAGCTTCTGAGACTAAAACCAACCATAAAATACACAGTATCCGCAGCAAACACTGTTCACCTTCCTCCTAATATGTCTTCTTGTGTGTTTGACAGAGAAAGATAGAAAGTTTTCATCTGTCTAAAGCCCCCCAGAGCCGGGCTGAGGTCCATAACTTAAGAGTGTCATTTAGAGCCAGGAGTCCTCCGACCAAAGGTGTACGTTTCATTTCTGCTGCACAACATGAGCCGCAAATCACACTGACAAACTGTGAAGAGCCTGAATCCCTCATTCTGTCAGTGGGACTGAAGCAGAGGAAACACATTCACAGAAAACGTCGCAGCAATGCAAAGACAAGCCACCGTAGGAGATTGAAAATGACTAATTCACTCTTGAAATGCTTAGAAAGACGTCGAGCGAATCAAATTTCAACTTCAGTGGTCGAGAGCAACTGAGACGTGGCGCCGTCATCCAATGAAGGTGGACAAATGGTGGGCATCCATGACTTAAACAGGACACCAGATTAAAAAGAACAACGTGTGATTACAAGTTGTAAGAGACAGTTTCGACAGAACCAAACCTCTTCCTGGTAGGTTATAAGAGAGCAGCAACATTCTGCATATTCTGTGTTTTCAAGAGATTAGGCAATAATGAACTTGGAAAGGTTCACTTCTGGCCCCGAATAAAATGATTCTAAGCAATAAATTCAGCTACACTTACTTAGAAAGAGTTTCTCTCGTGTTTTATTTAAACTTCTTCCAACATCCAACTTTTTAGGAATTCTTACAAACCAGATCATGAGAAGTCGAAGCTTCAATCTGACAATTTATATAATACTGACACCACAGTGAATAAACAACATGTCGAAACTGCAGCTTGAGGTCGTGGAAAAATGATTCTAAAGAACGCTCCATAGAGGAAGTTGCGTGATTGTAACACCTGTCTTCAACTGCTGGGAATAACGTATTGGGACATAACGTCTGGAACAACTTAAGGAGGAAATCTGCTTGGGAAAAAATGAATGTAAATAAAGGCTTAGCGATCTCTTGGATGGTTTAATTCCTGTGTGAGGAAGTCCAATACATTTAAGAATGAACATCTTTGCTTTGCGTAACACCTGGCAGGTCAGCGAACCGGAGTTCACAATTTGGATCGACCTCTCTGAGGAACTCTCAGGAAGTCTCAGGAAGTCTGAGGAACTCTGAGAAACTCTGAGGAAATCAGTCACCACCTGCTGATAAACACATCTCTATGCACATCTGTCGTTTTCACCGAGACTCCTAATAGTTTGTTTTTGCTCGCTTCGTGGAGCTGCTGTGATTGAGAAGAGTCTGACTTTTAGATTGTCATAAGTGTTCAACATCCGTCACTCCTGTGATTTCTTCGTCTTTTGACAACAAACCCAAACCTCTGCTCGCTTCAGTCGGGTCTGCTCTGATCAGGAGATGAGCTGCTGTCTCGCATATTGGTTTTGAATTCATAATCCCTTGAGATTCTTGTCCTTGTTCTTTGCAAGCCTTGGCTTTCTTTTACTCTTCTCACCCTTGTTTTTCTGACTGGCTTTAATCTCTGCCTCCCACTGTTTTTTCACCAGCGTGTACAGCCTCATGGTGGCCTGCGCGTCTTGGACCTGGACATCATGAGAAGAAAAGGGCAAAGATCAGTCCATGATTTCTTTTTGTATTATTTCTGAGTATTCTTTCACAACGTTGGGCAACAACACACTGGTGTAAAAATCAGCAGTAATTATTGACAAAAAAAGAGGACATGATTTCATCATGATGACTTACAGATGAATGTTCACCCTGCTGGACCTTCACATGGAGGATATCTCTACAGAGGAGCTTCAGCGAGGGTCGACCGCTCTAAAAGAAAAAAAAGAAAAAATCATGTAATGAGTGTTTAAATTTCATGATTGGGTTGTTGACCTCCAGCAGAACTTTCAGGAAGTCCACGTGTACGTTTTCAGAGTTTGGTGATCAACAAGTTCTTAGAATTTGCTTATGAAAGTTACAAACTCAATGTTTTTGGCCACCATCCCGTTACAAAATATTAGTCTTGTGCAACTGAACTCCCCCATCACTGCTGGGAACATCCTGACCACTCTCTGGAAGTGTTTTTTTTCCTGACCATCTGCAAGAGCACATTTCCCCATCGACTCTAACTTAAGAGCAATTGTGTGTCAAACTGACCAAACACTCATATTGAGGATTGTCAGTGGTAATGAGAAGTGGGTCCACGGATGTGACACAACCAGACTTCCAAGAAACGCTGCAAATTTGACACAAGTGCTGGGAGCTGTGTATTAGTGCACAAGAAAACTACTTCCAAAGAATTAGGTGCAGTTTTTGTTTTTGATCTGCCAATTCTGAGAACTTCTTGATTGTACAGAATATCATAGAATTACCTTTACAGTCTTCTTGAAGGGTTTATACTTCTGGGTGTCTCGGATTTTCTTTTTTGGATGATCCAAAAGCAGAATCTGAAACAGAAGTCGGTTTAGTCCTGGTTTATAAGGGTTCACAATTAGGTTAAAAATATATCTTTAAAAGTTTCATCTCAGACATTACATCCGAGCTACCTTTAAGTCATTGTGTATGGCATGTCCAACCACTATTCTCCCTTGCAGGATCTCAGCCACCTCCCTTTGCACAGTCTTTACATTCTCCCCTGTAGTGAGACAAATATGGATGATAAATTCTCACATAATGAGCAACAGTGTTTGGATACTTTAAAGTGATTCATTATAACTCTTTTTTTAGTCTCTTAAAGTTGTTACACAGTATTATTCATGACACCTAATTCCACGACTCACCGTCTTTGATGTCCGCTGGTCGGATTCCACTGACCGCCGTCCTGTAGTCAGTCACCTTCTCTGTGGGTTTCACGTATTTGTCATAGATGCATTTCCCAAACTGGTTCACAAGGGACACACGAGCCAAGATGCTGTCCTCCCCGGAAGGGCCGACTCCCACCATCTCACAATCAATGGCCACAATCTTGGTGAGGCTAATGTTGGTGAATGGTAAACAGAGTGATAAGAGAGGAGAGTCTTCACTACGATTTCAACCTGCCTGAAGAGTTACGTCTCTCTATTGTCTCTGTTTTTCGTTATTTAGATTTGTTGTACAATCTTAACGGCTGCAACTCTTGCACCCAACCCTCCTCACCTAACTCATTATCTGTCTAACTCAGGGGTGTCCAATCCTGGTCCTCGAGGGCCGCAATCCTGCATGTTTTAGATGTTTCCCTCTTCCAACACACCTGATACAAATGATCAGGATCGTTATCAGGCTTCTGCAGAGCTTGATGATGAGCTGATCATTTGAATCAGGTGTGTTGGAAGAGGGAAACATCTAAAACATGCAGGATTGTGGCCCTTGAGGACCAGGATTGGACACCCCTGGTCTAACTAGTACAGACTATACAAGTGTTTACACAACATTTGTCTTTACAGTCAATCCCTTTCAGAATCACAGGACTGAACTTGTTCTGACAAGCTATGCAGGTACCAAACAGCGCAAGTCCAGGGTTTCTCTTCTCTCAGAGTGCGTCTTTGTGGGGCGACAACACACAACATTAAGCATTGTGACTCTGCGTACAGTCAAGGCAATAAATCTGTGATACTCCATTTACAGAAATATATGCATTTTCCTATGATTTGACTATTTGATGAACAAAAATATTTATTTCCCTTAAATTAATTAAACCACAATTTAAGAAACTGATTTAAAACGTTGTTTTCTCAGTTCTTAGCATTTTGGATTTTCCTTTGGTGCTGGCTAAAACCTCTTCAGGGGGAACCAAAAGTTCCTCTAAGGTGGAAAACCCCTGAAATCTTAAACAGACACACATGAAAGGATAATGAAAAATATCATCGGAATGTCACTGGTGGTCTCTGAAGTAAGGGATGTCCAAAACGGTACAATTTAACCTAAATCCCTCAAGAGATCTTACCATGTGATAGTTTTCTCTGCATGGAGATGTATTTGGTCTTTGGTCATTCTGTCATGTGGTTATTTTATCCACAAACAATTCCTATTTTTTCCAGAAATTTCGCTCCATGTACCCATTAGCATGGGTCAATAGCATAGATTTAGATTTATGTCAGTGCAGGTTGATTTTAGTGCTATTAGAAAACTTGTGATAAAACAATATCAACAATAGCTGCTTTGAAGTTTAAAAATCCTATTTAGATATTTAAACCTAAGTGATGTGCCATGGAAAACAGTTTGAAGTCATGCTTTTCAAAGTAAAAGCATTAAAACAAGCAGAATGATGCTTTGTCAAATCAGATTTATCAGTTGATATTTGTTCATAGTTCACATAGGAGGAACATCATTTTGTTTAAACATGTGAAAACCTACAAGTTGTAGAGGCAACATGTCACTGTGTTATTCCTTTTTTCTAATACAGTAGAATTCACTGTGTAGTCACCCTTTATCTCCTGTAAATGAACTGTGAATAATCCCGTATTTACTGACAATAACTGGATTTTTTTCTGTCTCAACATTATCTGCACAATTTGCACTCAACTTTTGGTCACTTTTAACAGTGTTTCTGCAGAAATCAGCCAGTCAAATGTATGCTTTTTATGCCATTTTAATGCTAAACTGGACAATTTTTAATGCCATGCAATGAAAATTACACAGAATCAAAATGTGGACACAGCGGAGTAAAGCGGGAGTTTACATCCCAGAACTGTTTTCAGGGAACAGAAAAGTTTAAACTGTGGTAAAAATAATTCTAAATAAAGAATATTTAATTCCACTGAGAATGAAACTGAATGCTTTTAATGCTATTTAAAGCCTTAATTTTCGCAAAATCAATTTAATAACTATTAATGCTTTTCAATGCCCCGCAGAAACCCTGTCTAAAGATGCTCTTTTACACATATCTATAGTTGAATCTAAATGCATATTTGTGTATTTTTGTGTGCTTTTGAGAGCAAAAATAAAAACCTCAGTAAGATTCTCAGTCGGTTCTTACTTGCTGTATTTTCTCTTTCAGCGCTACAGGTAAATTGATGTGGAGTCACTCACCCCTCGAACGCTTTCTCCTTGACCAGGACGTTCTCCGCCTCCTTGGCTTTCCGTACGCCCTGCTTCTTCCTCATGATCTCTGCTGCTTCTGCTCCCACCGTTGCCTCAATGTCATCGGGGTCCACGTCATCAAACCAGAGGTCGTCTCTGCAACAGCACACAACAAGACGAGGTCAGCAGCCGTAATTATTCTTCACCTAAACATCAGTAGGAGTTACTGCTGCATACTTACTCTGTAGGCTTCTTCTCTTCCGCCTCAGACTTATTTTTCTTGGCTGCTTGTTCGCTGTTTGACTTTCCACCGTCCTTTTTCCTTTTCGGAGCAGCAGACGCCTTCGTCTCGGAGGCAGCCAGCTCCTTCACGTTCACCTGAGTGTCCTTGGGGACGCTGTTAGAGACAGTTTTGTGCTTTACTTTCTTGACACTGTCTGTTTGGCTGGGGCCAGCATTGTTCTTGGAAATAACTTTAGAGGCGTTTTCTGTAGCTTTTTTTGGCAGGACGCCGTTTAGATGTTTCGGTGTCACGGGCTGCTGCTGCTTCTTCTCCGGCTGACTGGCCTTTAACATCTGTGGACAGTTTAGCAAAGTTGTAGACAACCTTCAAGAAGTGCTGAAAACAACAAAGACTAACACACATGTATGACAAAGCATTGTGCTGACAAACCTCTTGTAATATTTTCCAGTTGGCAGAGAACTGCTGGGCATCTTGTGGAGGAGCATTTTTCGGAGCTTCAGCTTTTTCTTGATTCTTGTTTGGAGGCATTTTTATCTTCTGTTTTATCCAGTACTTCTTTTTCTTCTTGACGTTGTTGTTTTTCTCCTTATTAGACGGCTTAGCGTTTGCACTCTTTGCCTTAGACATTATGGTCACTGCTTTCCTTTAAATATTTCCTCTGGTTTAACAAAGTGCGTTGAGTTTTCTCACCGTGTTCAGCCACGCTGGTTCATCAGAGATCCGTCACTTACTAACCAGGCGGCCTTTTAAAAGTAACGCTCGATGTTGTCTCGCAGAAAAAAATGTCTCCACAAAGTGTATTTACCTCATAGAAACACCCACACCGACGAACTGCTGTGATATGTTCCTTAACTGGTGATAAAATCGCTCAGTAGTACACTTCTAGCACTCAGAAGCCATGCTGCAATGTGTATTTCCGCGATGTGCAACAGCTAAATGTGTCCGACCAAAAACGTGAGGTCTTATTACAAAGGCCACACATTAGTTACAGACTAAAATAATCTACGACTTTAGAGTTGTTTCACAAAAATATTACGTTTTGTCATCTACTAATAAGTAAAGATTTTTGTGGTTTATTTTGCAGGTTATTCCAAATGCGGAAGGTTTTGTACCAGCAAACGTTTCACATCGGGCTAAATATCACGTGGGACCATGTTTAGGCGACGATACTGTGGAAGTAGATGTTTTGAAATTAAAGAAGCAGAGTAGAAATGTTGATAAAGTAATGTAGTTTTAATTTAGATCGTCATCTTAATTCACGTGTGGAATAAATACATCGCGTCTTATGTTCCAACATGTTGGTTAAAACCTCAGTTTAATATCTGGGATCGATTTGAGACGTTAGATGCTTTCATTAGGCTTACAGCTGAACAAACGAAGCAAATACGTATTTGTAGGTACGTAGCTTTGTCTGAATGATTTTTTTTCTGTTTTATTACACTTCGTTAAGGCTCTGTTTTCATCTGGTTTCAGATCATGGTGGAAAACTCTCCTTCTCCTCTGCCTGAGAGGGCCATTTACGGCTTTGTTCTGTTCCTCGGCTCACAGTTTGGCTTCTGTAAGTCCAGTACTGCTAACTACACTCTTATGATACGAAACATAACCCGTTAAACACATCTAATTAACAAAACAAGCAAAACATAACTAAAGTAAACAAGCAGTCTTGGTGAAAACGTTATTTGCATTTAAAATGGACTTAAAACCTTCCATTGCTGTGAATGTCCTGAACTGAATAACTCTTTTTTGTTTTTGTTTTTTGCATTGTAAAAATATGTTGAATACAATATTATGTAAGTAAGCAACTGCATAGAAGTGAAATCTTTAATTTATCAGCGAGAACAGAAAGCCTTCAGTCAGCCATGACTGTCATGTTCTTCTCTCTGCAGTCCTTTACTGTCTGTGGGCCTTCATACCGGAGGACTGGCTTCATTCAATAGGACTCACTTACTGGCCTCAAAAGTACGTAGAATCCTTCAAGTTAGATCGTAGCTTTCTGAAAACAGTATATATAAAAAAAATAATACGTACTCAGTGTTTCCTCTACATTCATTTAGGAGCGGCAGGCCGCCGTTCCTAAAGCCTAGCCGCCGCTCCTTAAAATATCCATCCATCCATCCATTATCTATACGCCGCTTAATCCTCACTAGGGTCATGAGGGGCTGGAGTCTATCCCAGCTGACTCAGGGTGAAGGCAGGAGACACCCTGGACAGGTCACCAGTCTATCACAGGGCTACACTTAGAGACAGACAACCAAGCACACTCACATTCACACCTACGGACAAAATTGCAATCGCCAGGACGTGCAAAAAACTCCCTCGGCAGGTGAAACGGCCACAAACCAACCACCAGCATTTCAACATCCTTGGCGAGTCCCCAGCCTTTCTTCTTACCACTCTCCCTCCAGCTCCAGTCCGGTCTGACCAGGTGAAATCCGTCCAAAGTTACGAGCGAGTCCGGAGTGAGTTTTTTCAGCCATGACTCCGTGAACAACATGAGACTGCACTCCCGATACTCCCACTGCAGCCGGGTCAGCGCTGTTAGCTATTAGCCGTTAGCACTTCCAGGCCGCTAGGGAGAGACTTCACGTTTCCATGATGATGGAGGGACGGACGGCGTCTCCTCTCCTCCCGACGCTTCACTCCTGGCCTACATCCCCTCTTCCTCCAGCTCGTCGGGGATGTCCGGTCTCTCCCAAGACGGTGGCTTGGCCTGGCTCAGCGCCAACAACTGTTCACCAGTGTAAGACAATAGAGCCATAGCTCAACGGCTCGCCAGACGTGGACCCCAAAAACTCAAATAACAGACCAACAAAAACGCCATCTGCATCTCCACTGTTCCCACACAAATGTGGTACAGCTGTGTGAAACTGAAATGTTAAAAATATAGAAGAAAAATCAAATTATAAACATAATAATGATAATAATAATAATTACTGGCAAGTACTAAGGTAAACTGCAGATTACTATCTTGCTCAGTATCTACTCTTTGGGGTTAATATGATGTAAAATACTCCCGACCAAGAAATTATTATTTATTGTTTTTATATTTATTTATTTAATTAGATTTTATTTTGTTTTTTTATTTACATTCAGCCTTTAAAAAGCCATTTTCAGCTGATCATTCAATTAATAGGTTGTAAAAGTAAAATCTCTGCAGTCAAATGTCATTTGTTTATGCCTCTACGGCTCCTGGAGAGCCTGCTGGTCCCGCTGCTGGAAAACATCCCAGAGGAAATACTGCAATAAATAATAATTTCTTGATGGGGCTGTAGAATCAGTGGCAAAGTTTGCACCCAAGCTCAGAACAATTCATTTTTCTGGGTTTTTTTATAGAAGAGCCCTGAGGCTCTGTTGTAGGGAAATTCTCTGAGAGGCTCAGCAGCATCCAGGCTGCAGCTGATCCCCTACAACCTGATTCAGATCATTCCTATCAGGACATAGTACAGTGGCATTATTGATCATTGCTCTTACAATGGAAATACACTGAATTTATTTGATTTTTTATTTATTTAACAGAAATATTGACATGTATATTCTGCAATAAAATAAGAAAGGAAAAAAGGTTCATGGACACTCCCCATGATCAGTGTGGTAGAGCCATGAGTGGAAGCAGCTATTTCTTTCAGCCCATGTAGGGTCCCATCCTGAAGCCTGAGCTTCCCTTTAGGTTCTCCTCCTCTCTCATCTCTCTCTCCTGCTCCTCCACTCAGCTCTCGTCCACTTTGCTCCACTGCTCCTCCCTGACTGATGTTACTGGTCTTATACATTAAACATTAACGTTAGATCATTTACACTCACATCACATCTGGTTACACTATTTTTGCTGAACCATCATCATTTACGAGTCAGTAAAAGGCTAATGCTACCTGGCTAGCGTCACTTCCATCAGGTGTCTTTCTCTTCTTAGAGAAATATTTGACCAAGCTCATCTGAAGATGCACTCAGCAGTTCCATCATGGCG
>NW_007578037.1:237719-254209 GCF_000690725.1 Stegastes partitus | reverse complement strand
TGCATATTACTTCATTATTGTTATTTTTTGTACTTCTTTCTGTGTTTTTGGATGCTGCTGTTTAGAATAATTTCCCAGGTCTGGCATAAATAAAGTCTATTCTATTCTATTCTATTCTATTCTAATTAAGGTCGTATTAACCCCCCAAAGAGTAGATACTGGGCAAGATATTTTTCTGTAGTTTACCTTCATACTCCTGAGCACCGACCCAGTGCAGGACTCTGCTGTGAAGGTGGAGACATGCGGCGGTGGTGTGTCTGCAACAATAAGAAATAAAAAAAAATTAAAATAAAAAAAGATATTTGAAGAAGCGGCGGCTGGGACGTAGGAATGGCGGCCCGCCGCTCCTAAATGAATGTAGAGGAAACACTGTATTGTTTTTATTTTTATTTTTTTAATTAGATTAGATTAGATTTTTTAAATTTACATTCAGCCTTTAAAAATTCAATTAATAGGTTGTAAAAGTAAAATCTGCAGTTAAATGTCATTTGTTTATGCCTCTACGGCTCCTGGAGAGCCTGCTGGTCCCGCTGCTGGAAACACTGGTCCTACATAACAGTTTTATGATCATTTAACTCGAACCTTTTATCCTGTGCAGGTATTGGGCTCTTGCAGTGCCGATCTACCTGCTGGTGGCTTTAACGATCTCGTTGCTGCTGCTGCTCGGAGTGAACTTCAGCAACACAGCCCCACTCCACTCTGTGGACAACATCACAGGTAGGAACATGTGCCAACCGGTTAACGAAGTGGAGAAAATTCTGCCAAAGGTCGACCAGAAAAATGAGCAGAAAGTCTTCTTGAGTCAGAGTCTGGTGCTAAAAGGTTTAATTTGTCAAAAGGCAGCAATACGGACAATTTAGAATCACCAATTAACCTCAACATGGTTTTGGACCTTGTGTGAGGAAGCCAGAGAACTCAGAGAGAACCCACGCTGTACGGGGAGAACATGTAAACTCCACGCAGAGAGATCCCGGGTGTGCTCACTGGGACGCGAACTGGTGACCTTCTTGCTGCGAGGCAACAGTGCTACCCACTGAGCCACTTTGCAGCCCCAGCTGGGACATGTCTTAGGGAAAATTCTCCTGGTATCATGACTCAGCTTATTGTCAGTTTTTTCTAAGTCTTCTTCTGACCTTGACACCGACCTGCAGGTTTTTCATTACTTACATCACCACTACAGGGAACATTACTTCTACCCTGAGTGTTAAAACACAGATCCTTCACTGCCTCTACATTAGTCAGGCCGTGGCTAATTGAATAATTAGGTTGTAATTCTTTGTACTTTATTTAATCTGAGCAGATGGAAACTTTCAGTCGTTGTTTACGCTTTCCAATCAATCAATAAATAGTAAGTTGTTCAGGCTGCACTCTGGGGCTCTACTATAAACGCTGTCACGTTATTGAAATTTGCAGCAGGTCCAACCCACAATTTTTACTGTCATGTTTATGGTTTTACAAATTTACACCGTCCTCCTTCCGGGACGGTCACACTTTTAAGGACATCTCATGTGGTAATGCTCCATGAAATGTTTTAAATCTGTCACACAATAAACATTGAACTGAAGCAGGGCTTTTTTTAAAAAAATTGCAATATCTCTCAGAAGAATTACAATCCAATGTTTTTCCTAAATCGTTCAACCCTACTGGTTAGGTAAAAGTACAACTCTACCACAATGATACGTATCATGTTACCGCCACACCAACTACCGCTGTACAGTCTTTAGTGCTTCAGGGACATTTTTTAAAAGTAAGAAAATTAAATATTGTGATTATCTAAGAATGTGCTAAAGGGGAATAAACAAGGGAAAGCTGTTTAAAAGCTCGATATATACTTTGCTGTATATTATAATCTTATTATATATATATATGGCAGTTCTTCTGTGGTATCATCTGTCTTGACGTGATGTGGTTCCAAACTTTCTGATCCCAACATTTACGTTATGCATCGTCTCCCTTCTGTTACAGATGTATATGCACAAGGCCAGAGGACAGAATGCACCCGTAAGGGGGGAATACCTCGACTGAAGGACGTTTCCATCAGCGAAGTCAACAAAATGTTCTATTTATCACCTGAAAGTGGAGCAAACACAAACTGATTTTGCTGTAGGAAGAAGAGGAGTGAAGCTGCTGGAGGATTTATCGTGTTTATTATTTGTTTAGAAAAGATGCATTGTGCTTTATTTATTTTTCAAAAAAGGTCACAACATGGGAAGAACATATTGTGAATCTACTGAACTGATTATTTTGTTTGAATGCTTTCCGTGTATATTATACTATATTGGGCCAACAGATGTGCTGCGTGTTAAGAGTACGTGCTGAATGTGATATGACAACATCAGGATGTGATTCTCATGATAACTTGTACACTGGATGAACAAGAGAGTATTTGATTCTACACAATAAATGATACAATTTATATATATATATACATTATTTTGTGCAAACACACACAAACACATATATATATATATTATACTCAATAGAAATAATGGAGTTATAAGGGAGGGATTCTGACCTCAGGGTCCACGTCTGTGAAGGAGTAAATTTAATTTTGCCGGAAATGTCTCGATTATTCCCGACAAGGTTAAAGTTTCACTAGACAATAATTGTAAAGTGAAGCAGTATAACTGTCAAAATGATTGTGTAAGTCACAAGTAGAGCACAAGACGCTTACAATTAAGATACCAGGTACAAAGATGACTATATTTAATTTGTTATAGTATCATATCTACTATAATCCTAAAAACCTTTATCTTAGACAGATAGCATTTTAGAAATTGTGTAACAGACTTTTTGCTGATAAAGTTTTGAGTTTGGCATCACTTGAAGAATGTCTAACTGTTTTTATAGAGACGGGAAATCAGCACGTGTTCCCGGCTTGTGGAGAAAAATGACTAAACAAAAAACAAGGAGGAAAGTAGAAGTCGGTGAAACGGGAGGGTGTCGTTGTGAAGAGACACCTAATTCAGCACAGGTGCAGCCTGGTGCTAGTTGTTACTGAAATGGAGATCATGTGAGTGCAGTGAATGTGTCTTAAGTTGATTGTAGTAAAAAGACGCTCGTGTCTGTAAGTTCCTGTGGTGAATCAGTACTCCTGGATCTAACTACACCATAAGGTTCCACAGCATTCAGTGCAAAACCACCAGGTTCTGAAACAGGGTTCTCCCCCAGACTATCAGACTGATAAACTCAGAAATGTTCTCCTCACTCGCTTCTATAACCCCAGCTCTTCTACAGCTGTATAGAGTAAAGTGTAAAGTCTCCAAGCATCTCTGTAAGGTTATAGAAACACATACATCAGGGGATGGGTACAAGAACATTTCCAAGTCACTGCATATCCCTTAGAGTGCAGTTGATTCCATTATTAAGGAATACAGGCTTTTGAAAATCTGCCTTGAGCTGGCTGTCCTGCAAAAGTGAGTGACCGTGAAAGAAAGAGGACACCCAGACACCTACAGTCGTCCTCAAATGTATTCACACCCTTCCATTAAATAAATGGCAAAACTCACAATAGTCACCCAAATAACTGAAAACTGAAAAAAGTAGTAATAAATAAAAAATTTGCTAAATTATAATTTAGTGAAATTAGACATTGCCTTTCAATTAAGGTTGAAAATAATTATTTCAAAAAATATATATTTATCCCGTACAAATTAGAGCACTTTGCTGATGAGCAGTGGACCAAAATCAACATACCTGTCACCAGGTGCAGAAGTCTGACTGAGAGTTACAGAAAACACTTGATGCAGTAATTGGCTCAAAGGGTTGTTCAACCAAGTATTAGTTTATGGGTCCCATTGTGCTTGTTTGCTTGTTTTTTTTGTTTTTGTCTTTTTTTTTAATATTTCTGTTGAACCACAATTCAAAAGCAATGTCATGATTTTCATTACATTTTCATTTATTATTACTTTTGTCAATTTCAACTTATTTCAGTGACAGCAGTTTTTTTTCCTTCTTTAATGGGAGGGTATGAATAAATGTATGTAAGAGGATTAAACAGAGTGTGTTGAATGTTAATAAGCAATAAAAAGGGAAAACCTCCAGTTAACTGGGCAGCAAATACTGCCAGTGTCTTCATGAGTTTGCTTAACTGAAATAATTTACAAGTTTCTTTTTTTCATTGAAAAAATGATTAGTATTTTTTTCTGTCCTCTGCGTGGTGATAACAGCTCTGATTGTGCATCCAGGATACTTGCTTCTGCACTTTTTATTTGTCCAGTAGGAGCAACACACAACCAGCAGGGGGCAGCAATGCGCCACTGCGGCGTTTAGTTTGTCACAGCGCGAGAAGAAGAGCAAACGGTTTGAGCTGTTTGGCTAATTTTTGTGCGTCCTCCAGCAGGTTTTGTTGGTCCTTCTGTCATGTGTCTAAACGCTGTGCGGTAGCGAACCATGGCCTTCCCTGTGCCGGTGTGGCTGGCGGTGCAGGACGAGCTGCTCGGACCCGGAGAGGAAGACTCTGGTGCCCTGAGCTGTTTCGACAGTTTCGACGAGGAAGCTTTGTTCCAGACGTTCCACCTCACGAAACCCTGCATCGCCTTCGTCGCCGACGCCGTCCGCATCCGCATGAGGACCGTGGCTCCGAAGAAGCCGCTCGTGTCCGTGGACGCGATGGTCATGGTGGCGCTGGACTATTACGCGCACGGAGTCTCCACCGCCGCCGTCCTGCAGAAAGTCGGGCTGACTCAGAGCGACGGTCCCGCCTCCGTCGTCGGCGCAATCTCCGGAGTCATAGCCGGGATGTCCGACCAGTTCATCTCGTTCCCGCTGACCAGGGACGCCAGAGTCAACCTCGCAGCGAAGACCGAGAAGCTGTGCGGGATCCCCAGAGTGCTGGGAGTCCTGGCTCCGGCGCACTTCAAGATCAGAGCTTCTCCGTACGAGAAGGACACGTTCAGGTCGTTTGTGAACACTCAGGGTTACACGTCAGTCGTCAGTCAGGTCATATGTGACTCCGATGGAAACATACTGAGCGTTGAGAAATGCTGCGTGGGCAGCACGTGTGAGCAGGAGATGTGGGACTCGTCGTTCAAGGGAAGAGAGATGGAGGAGGAGCTGCACGGAGCCTTCTGGCTCATTGGTAAGATGTGAAGAGGATGCACAGGGAGGTGAATGGGACGGAGACATGTGATCATAAAGACGCGACCTGCGGTTTGGTGTCAGTGTCCTCTCTGAGTTACAGTAGACACAAGCATGACCTTATTGCGCAACACATCTGTAACTCTTATGACTCAATGCCACCAACAGCAGTGTGTTACAACCAGATAATACCCACATTTTAACAAAGAAATCTGAATCGAAGGGCTGCTCACTAACTTTGTACACATTTCAAACGTGACACAGTCGACTGAGCAGGCCGACTTTGCTCAGTTACCAGGAATCTTCACACTCCTTTGGTTTTCTACTCAAAATGCTGCTCACGACTTCAAGAATGGATTCATATTCTGAACATTATCACATCACAGCATATTATGCAGCACAGATATACAGCAGCCTCTGTTTTAACGTTCATTGTTGCTGGTGGAGTGTATTTCCTGCCCAATGTATAAATATCTGCACACATCAAGGATGCACATGTGCTTTAGGGGAAGGGTTGAGCTCTGAAACCGCTTCATCCTCTACTCAATGAAACACCAAAGTTTCACAACTTCCGTGTTCAGTTTCTGGCAGACTGCAAGACCAGTTTGCAGCATCAACAATCCAAACTTTATCATTACATTCATCTCTAGTATTTAAAGATATTACATAGCAGGCTGACATTCTAATGCTTTGTTTCTCTTTTAAAGGTGGGACCGGCTACCACTTAACCAAACATGTCTTGACTCCTGTGTCGGAACCTGCAAATGACAACGAGGTCCGCTTCAATGAGGCCCACGCCAAGATCTACAGTGTCATGCGGTCAACGCTTGGCTCCATGAAGAGGCGCTTCAAGTGTCTGATGCAACTTGGTTTTGCACAAGAAGGCTCTTTAAATCAAAAGTCAAACATTATCAAGGCATGCAGTGTGCTGCACAACATCGCCAAAAAGTTCTCTGTCCGTCCTCCACCCCCAGCTGGTAAAATCGAGCCCCTGCATGCGGGCAAGCAGCCTTCGGTGCCGACAGAGATCAACGCTGAGGCCCTCAAAGCCAGACAGCAAGTTATCGATGATTACTTCTCTGTTGTTTCCAGTAGTCAGGACACAAAGAGCAGCAACACCACAGAGGAGGATGCGTGAGCAAAGTGCTGTGTTGACCTGCTTTAAGCAGCAAGCAAAGAGGATCATCAGCATGATGACACACTTAAGAGCAAAAACTGGAAGCAAAACCCAGCTGATACTCTGAGTGTGAAGGAAGTTGCTGTTGTGGTCTGTGCAGTTCGCCACGACTTGGTTTTTGACTTGTTAAAAGCACATTCATGTATTTTTGTGAACATATTTTATTTCTTGTACAAGTTATCGTTTTCTATACACATTTCTTATTGTTATTAAATGTAATTTTAAAACATTCCTTAGTCATCTGTAATGTTGTTTCCTCACACGATAACAAAAACAGTAATAATAATCATAGTATATATTTCACAGAAGAGAGGAACAAAAATGTAAAAGTTAAATTAAAATCTAAAGTGTGCTATGCATATACGGTGAATAGTTAAGATGGTGATTTTTTTGATATTGCATTTACAACAAAATATAGCATTTAAACATCAGAATTAGTTTGTCATTTAGTGCAAATAAGACTGAGTGCAGGATGGATACTAGTTTGTTTTAACGCAACTGTTGGAGTGCAGTAGCATTTTCATATATCAAGTCTACGTTCTCATATACGTTATCTTCAGGCTTCTGATATGGCAGCAGAGAGTCCACGATGCACTGGTGCAGGAAAACATACTGCGACTGAAAAGAAATTAACAAAAGTGGCTGATCATTTGAAATGCAAAACTCTTGGGTTTACAGTGTGTACACACTGTATTTTGACTGACGCTTGTATGCAGATTTGTCCGAGTAAGGGTTTGACGCTTCAGAGTTTCACAATAGTGTGGGCCAAGCCTTTGCCTATCTCTAATTTAGCAACACAGCAAATAGAAATGTGTACTTAAACAGTGGTTCAGTGCAGTTCATAGCTTGACTCAAAGCAAGATTTGGGTTTAGACTAAAAAGCAGAAGTGCAGCATGTGTTTTTATACTGTCCTATACTGTTTTTGTGAACATTTCTGAACTGACATGTTCATACAGGGACTTGTAAACAACAATCAGGACATTAATCTATTTTAAAAAGTCAACTATTGACAAATATTCAAGCAGACTGACTTTTAGTTCAAATGCTGTGTCACAACAAACCTAATTGTTACCGAACGACAGAAGTGATATCTCAGCCTGAGATAACTTACCTCTGTCTGCACCATGTGTGGACGATTCAGTCTCATCTTGTGAACAAACTCTTTGATGCCCACTGCTCGTTCTTTCTCAAACTCCTGGAGCAGCACATCCAGGGCAATGATAGTGCCTGTCCTCCCCACTCCAGCACTAAGAGAGAGACAACACAGCACATAAGTCATCATAAGATAGTCTGTGTGGTTTTTCAATTCATTAAAAAAATAAAATAAAATAAAATCATCTAATACTGACTTTAGAAACTTGGGTCTGTCCCAATATCTACACTTGTAGTACTGAGTGGACGAGTGTATTCAATGATGGAAGGATACAAACACCTGCACTTGATGTACTTGATGCACTGTGATGAAGTAGTATTTAGAGGTAAGTGTATCCCATAATTCACCATGTTTTACAGCATCGCACAAGCCCAGCTTTAGTGCAGGCTGGTTTTGACCGCAATAATCAACACATGCCATGAAAAGGTTTAAATGTATGAAATGTAAGATTCAGTGTGAATATGACGAGTCATGTCCAAATACTACAAAGTCATAGCAAATTTCCATATGGTTTCTCTTTGTTATGCCACTGGTAAAACTAGCACTGCGTATCAGACCTGGTCGACATAAATACATTGCTAGCAAACATGTCTCATACCAAGAAAATACATCAGACATATAAATAAATGTAATACTCAAATGCTGTCTTTTCCATGTATGGTAGACTTTTGTAAATATTGCTATTTTATGTCTTTGCTAATTGTATTTCTCTTCTCAGCTCCTGAGTTTGTCTTTTTGTTGTCTTCTAACTAACTTCTAACTAATACTGCATTCTTGATCCTAGTTATTTCTTCCAACAAGTCATCTGAGCTAGTTTGTGCCATGTACAGTATTTGTATTTGTGAGAGTCACTGAAGTGTGTCTTATTGATCCCAAGGACCTTTACTAGCTCACCACATATAACTGCACTAAGCTATTCATGTTGACCCACCCTCTGGACACCAGCTTTTAACCTTTGGATTTGTTAACCTTCACTAGTTTTCATATAAAAGTCCCCTGGGTCAATATCACTGTAACGTACATTTTGGTGTCCTCATCAGAATCACTAAGTTATCATTAACATGCTATAAAATCATGAAAAGGTTAG
This sequence comes from Stegastes partitus, assembly GCF_000690725.1. NCBI lineage: Eukaryota > Metazoa > Chordata > Actinopteri > Pomacentridae > Stegastes > Stegastes partitus. The sequence continues at coordinate 245,712 of NW_007578037.1, read as the reverse complement.
GTGTTATTACAAATGTCCATACACTGACACACAAATCAGTATAAGGACAAATTTCTTAAAGTGTCTTTCACTAATTTTATCCCATTTTCCTTGGTTGGGTGTATCTGTTTGTGTTATGTCCCACATGCTGGTCTGCTAACTTCAAGCAGTGTAATGAGACATTAATGACACAAAATGAAAATACTTTTAAAATGTTCTTATTGTTCTTACCAAGTTCATGGGTACAAGAAGTCATTTTGATTATTATTTTTTCTTTTTTTATAATTATATTTAACATTTTGTAAACGTCCCTAAAATTGCCGTCCACCCTGTCATCATGGGGGGATTGCCCCTTTAAGAAATCAATGGGTTTAATCAGTGACATCACCATCCCAATTTGTCTTTCTTCAATGGCGGTTGAAAAAACTGCTGCAAGTACAGTGAGTTTCTACACCTACATTTCCTAATTTTCACTTTATTGTGCTTGTAGTTAGAGGATGTCAAGCTTAACATGTCCACTCTGTCAGACTAAAAGATAATTGATAGAAAAACTTTTCAGAAACTCAAAATATATTTGAAGAACAGCATGTAATCCACTTCAACAATCAATCACTTTGCAAGTTGATGGTCCACCATAGATGCTAACTTTAGCCAAAAGTGTCCACCTTGTCACCAAGCCCCACATGACAGGGTGGAAATGAAAACGAAGCATACCCAGTTGTTATCATGAATGTGGGAGGGCACAGTGTCAAAGTCAAGTGTATGCACCAGAATGGTGTGAACAAGTTCTTTTGGCCAGGTCTACAGGTCCATGGGAGGACATTAGTTGGTACCATGATGGGCAGATACTCTTCCTGATGCCAGAACCACAGACACTGAGCAGGCACTCTCAACAGATCAAGCCATCTATTTGGAAGTATGTGGAAGAGCAATTACAGTAATGTAGAAGATTGATTGGAACCCAATCAAGGAAATATGTGAATGCATTAAAGCTGAAGGGAGTGACTAAACTGGTCTGTCTGGACAGAAGACCATGAGGAAAGTTCACTCACTTATCACTTGACTTTCCTCTAATTTCATTAATTCAAGTCTTTGCTGGATGCTAATTGTTCATTTCGTTTTGAGTACAACTAAACAAGAAGCAGTGTGTGTTTTAGGGCATTGCTTCATTTGTGATTGACCAGTCATTAGCGTTCTGCTGTTGGGAGCTCTGTCGATTCTGTTTCTAGCAATGTTTTGAAGGTATTTTAGTAGTGATGCCAAAAGCTTATGAATGTTCAGAATTTTGTTTTGTAATGTTCACCTTTGTTCAGTTAGCTGTCAGTAAATGTACTAATGTCAACAGTTGACACATTTTTGTCCACCCTGTGATGTCACTGTCCACCATATCACTTTTCTGTTTAATGAAAATTAACAAGTTATCTTCACAAGTTAGTAAAACCTTTTTACATTTTCCTTATAAACGAATCACTGCCAAATAATACTGCTTGAAAGACAGATCAGATCACTGTTTTCAGAGATTTTATTTAGAAAAGAAAATGCAACTATCACAGATTCTTTGTAATCACTGTGTTATAAAAATGTATTCAGTCTCTTCTGACTTTGTCCCTGACAGGGTGGACCTATTTTACGATTTTCTCATACTTTATCTGCTTACAGTAAATTCATAAAAAGTGTGGGAGCTCGACCAACGTGCATTTACAACAGCCTAAGGTCAACTTTACACAATGGATATAAAATTGAGTGGAAAATTAGAACTTTTTGGGGGAGCAATCGTGATGTCTCAAAGGCACTTTCTGGTGATATTGACCCCACTACATATGATATAGATTCCCTCCCTGCATGTCTAGATTTAAAGCAAACTTATTCAGTACCTGCAGTGAACCACAGTCGGTGCTCCAGTTCCTTCGTTCTCTATGTGGCGTCTCATCAGTCTTCTGAAATTGATCAGGACTTCACTGCCCTCCGGGACTCCATGATCAGGCCAGGCAGTGAAATGGAAATGTTTGACTGAGCGTTCCTCTGAGGTGTTGCTCTGTGAAGAAGATTTATATAGAGGAAACTTACGACCTGTTGCTCTCTATCTTGAACCTATTTAGTGCTTAATAAATGATACTTAATGTGCCCAAAAATCATTTAATATTTTTCTATGAATTGTGATTTATGCTCTGACAGATAGTTGAGTTATTCCGTTATTTTGGTTTACTTTGTCAACTAGTTATACCACAAGGATTCTAAAAAAGATTTCGTACACGTTTCACACTAAATTCCCTCAATGCCCAGTTAAGTTCCTGTTGTTCGGATCTCATGGTGACCGACAGCTCTCCGTAAAGACGAGGCTTGCTGTCTGCAGGCCAGTATTGTTCACACTTGACCTAGGAAAAGGAAACATAAACAAAGAGTGGCACCAATAATCTTACATTGGTATCACTTCAACAACAACAGTAGCCAAATGAGCAAACTGCCATTCAAATCTAGCAATAAAACATTTTCACATTTTCCTGAGACTTACCTTTCCACTTTCAATGCAGTTGGTTACCATGACAATGCCTTTCACTCTTTGTTCCCAAATCATTCTCCAGAAATCATTGACGGTGGCGGGTAGAGGACCTTGAGTGGCTATGTACTCTCTCTTGCTGTTGTAGCCCTGACAAGAAGTTAATAAAGTTATAAAATAATCAAATACACATGCTTATCTTTTATATGTCCTTGACTGCGCAAGCAAAAAAATTCTAGTACTTCCTTCTACTAAGTTTGAGTCAACATTTTTGTAAGTTCCCTACATAGGAGTGCACTACAATAGAAAAATCTGTATTAAAGGCTCGTCTCTTTCGATGTAATACCTACTGGCATGTAATTTGCATTAATGTAATCTGAGGTCCCATTTGATGTAGATAGCTTCACCCGACACCAGTCATCTAAGATGAGAAAACAGAATAGAATTCAACTGCAATACACCAGAGCAGACAGCACTAGAGCCAGTGGATTTGTTTCATTTCTCGAGTCTGCATTGGTTCTACCAGCACGGTCAGAAGACTGACTTACATGGCAGCACATTCTTAAAACGATTCTTCACTTTGTTCTCCGGTAGCTCAGCAGTCTTTTGTGTCTGGTTTATGCCAACAGGAGCGAGGCCCTACAAGGAAGTTGCCAGATAACATTACATGCAATTGAGAAGAAGGCAAAATGGAAAACAAATAAAAACCAAACTATTTTAAGGTCTGATGCAAAAATAGGAAGACACAGAGAGGAAGAACAAAATATTATAGATGTTTTTATGCACCTCATATTCTTCGCTGAAACCTCTGTTATCATCCGCATTTAATTTTTTGAAGTGGTCTGGGAACTGTGCTACTGGAATACCTCTGAAAAAAAACAACAACAAAAATTGGTATCATGTCTCTTTGTATTAAAATAATCAATCTTACAGGATATTTTGTAAGTGGTAAATACAACTAATTCTCCAAAATATACCTCAATCTACAAGATCCAGATAATGTTTTTACGACATTGTGGGCGACTGACATCTTAATATCATAAACAGATCATGAGATTTATACTTACTTGCTCTGTGTTTTAGGTAGTTTGGATCCACTAATGAATGACTTTTTTCTGCTGTGGGAATGATCAAAAGTTTCACTGATTTAGTCTGACAGTAAATTTCAACAAGATAATGCAACTTTAGTATTGTCACTGAGGCAGCACCAACCTGATAAGATGTGGTCTTTTAAAATAAATGAAAAGAGCCACACAGACCAGGATACAAAAAAGCAGCACAGCAACTACTGACCCTGCAATGACTCCTGCAGGAAATAAAACAAGGATTAACTTACAATAGATATCGAAACAGTCCCTGTATGGACCACTTTGACATAATCGTTATTTGAATTTTGTAATGTAAGAAAAAAAAAAGAAGAAGTTCAAAGAGCTAAAACATGACACATAACTGATGACAAACAGCTGTTAATTAAGGTAAAAGTGTAAATATATTGTTGAAATATTATATCAGAAAAATCACTAAAATTGTAATATAGTGACTTTTACTCACCCCTTGGATCAGTAGAACACTGAAAAACAAATGGTTTAGAACTCCTTACGTCCCCAGACAATACATTTAAAGATACTTGATATGTTTTGGCAGGTTGGAATCCCGATATTATGATTTCCTGTTCGTCGTTGTCATCATTATGCACTGTGTGAGTTTCCCCAATCACGTTCACCTCCACTAGAGTCCACACACCAGTTGGAGAGCGCCACACAATCTGGACAGAATAACCACTTGCCCAGTAATTACAATCAGCTCTTGAAAGGGGAGAAGGAACTAGATAAAAACAGGAGAAAATATGCAATTACACTCACAAAAAACAAAGCACAGAACAATGATGTCAATATTTGACTTGTCAAAAAAATACACATTGAAAGTTACTGTAGACACACAGATTTCATGAAAAGTGGGGCTAATTTTAAAATCTTCATGCCACTGTGGAATAAAAACTGCCTTGTTTTAAGTTCAAAAATCAATAGTCCATTTACACAATACTGCCACTTAAGGGATGATAGTATTGTGTTTTAACAACCATTCATTCAAATTATTACTCAATCTGCAGACCCAAACCTGGGTACTACTTTTTCACGTTTTATAGAGCAAGTCATTTATTTTTTAAATAAAAAGTAATCAATTCATGAATTGATGATAGAAAAAACAATAAATACATTTTTAAAAGCTGCAATTCACATAATAGTTTCGAAGCATTTTAGATTCTATTAATCTGTGGTACATGAATAAATAATATACAGCTGCACAGTGCTCTGAAGTTTACTTTAGAACAATTACTTGGTTGCAAGGGCACAAAAAACTAAACAAGTGACATAAATTCACCAGACACTTTCACTTGTAATATGGTAAAATGCTTTGAAATCTGTAATCTTGAAGTACAGTTTGAAAAGTATCATGTCCTTTACAGTATTATGACAAAAACGTAGAGAAATCATAAGTCATAGTGGGACCGATTTGTACTTACGAACTATTATGTTGTGGCGACACTGATTAAGTGGTTCGGGTGATGTTTCATACTCAAGAGATATCCCATAGGTTGCACCCGATACAAGGCCAGTAAAAGACACATCTCTACCTCCAGGACTGACATAAGTTTGCGAATTGTAAGTGGCAGTAGCACTCGTGAACAAGCCTTCAACTGTTCCTTGGATTGATGAGTCAGTAACATGCCACTTTACACTGGCACAGTCAATGGCTGAAATGACAAAGAAGATTATTGCAGACAAGAGCCTTTATTTGTAGATGTTAGCACAAAGTCCAATCGAAAGTATTGCAACATGAGTTTTACAGAACAAGGCTTGTTGGATCTTTGCAAATTTATGTGTGCAACAAAATTTTATTCTGAGATTGCAAAACAGGTTGTAAGAGTGTATCAGAGAAGAGGCCTCTATATACCCGTTACTGTGCTGCCTTTAAATGCAGCACTGTTGAGTCCAGAGAACACTGTGATCAGGCTGAATGCATGCTCTGCTCCAGGCTCAAGAGATGTGACTGAATGTGATATAACATTCGAGGATTGATCTGGTGTCAGTGTCTCATTTCTTCCATTCATTTCAAGCAAGTATTCCCAGTCTGGATTCACATTGTCCCACAGTAGCGTTACGTTGGTCACTGAGCGATCAGTCACACGGACAGAGCTCACCATTGGAGGAACTGATGAAAAGAGAGACACTTTTACTCTTCACAAAACTGAAATGTTACATTTGTTTGACACTTTCATTTGGAGTGGAGTTACTACATGTTATGAAATGTAATGTTAGTCTAGTTACTGCAAACATTTGCAAAGTAAAAGTCTAAATGAATGCATCTGATTTACTCAGGCAGCATAAGAAGATAGCAGATGTTTGAGACGTATTTATATATGCTGTTCTCATTGTTCTGTCTCTCTCTCTCTTTATATAAAGTACATACAAAAGAACATTCAGAGATCACCCACCTGTCACAGCATCAAAGGTGTGTTCAGTGCTGCTGACTCCCTCAAACACAGTGAAGAGAGTGAAATTGTATTTTGTCCCAGAACTGAGAGGAGAGACCACGTATTCTACTGATGCACCTTGAGAAGATGCATCAATATTTTCTACTATGGGTTTTCCATTGTCATTATATTGTAGGGTGTAATCTAGGATGTTGTTGACTTTGGTCCACTTCAGAGTTATACTGCTTTCATTCTGGTCCTCCACCATCACGGCTCCAACATTTGTAGGAGCTGAAAAGAGTTGACAGTTTCATTTTAGAAAAGAGTTGATTGTGATGTTGACTTTTACCACACTATCGTTCATCATTAGTATTTACACCGGTCTGCTCTATAATCCAAGAAACACAGCCATGTCACCAATTACAGATAAACAAAAAGGATTTACAAAAGACAGGATGTCCCTAACTGACTAATTTGATGTTACTTTTCGTAACTTTTGATCCACTTAGTCATACTACCAGAGCAACACACGTGTGAAGAAAAAAAAAAAAAAAATATATATATATATATATATATATATATATATATAACTCTGATTGTTCCAGAGCTCTGGTGTCATTATGTTCAACTAATTTAAATTTGTGTGTGTTATGAGGAGCTAGGAAATAAAACTACATGAATAAGGAACTGCTACTAATTAATTAAATTTACAAATAACATGCAAAACAAAACGTTGTGGTTGTTTAATTAAAAGTGAGAAAGATTAAGTTTCATGTATCAGTGAGCCAGTCAGTCCTGGATCATGTTAAAGGTCTAGATCAGAGAACAGACATCTTACCAGTGACTGCAGTGAGGCTCACTCCGCTGCTGCTGACATTTTCAAACACAGTGAAGAGACTAAATTCATATCTAGTCCCACTTGTCAGATCTGACACTGTGTAAGTCACAAGTTCTGCTGGTAAAGTAATGTTTTCCTCCTTGCCATTCACTACAAGTATATACGTGTCGATGCCAATCACTTGTTTCCACTGCAGAGTTATACTGGTCTCAGTTTGTCCAACTGCTTTGAGCTCTTCAGTGTTACGAGGAGCTGAAATGTGAAAACACAAAGAAACTGTTACATTTGATTTTTTTTCTTTTTTTAAATGACAGAATGTTCCCCAACAAAATGATGTATTTTATCAACACATAAAAACTTTCATTCAGTTCCAGTAGTTTAATCAGCCATGTTTAAGAGTATTAAGTAAGCAGCAGCCTCCTTCTACTGAGAAGCTATAAACTAGACATCATAATAGAGCTCTGTTCTGGCTCTTGATGGCCAGTGTCAGACATAAAAATACTTTACTTGCACCTGTAGAGTAGTTTACAGAACTGCTTCTGAAATCTAAACTCAGTCAAGACATTGAAATGGATTTAAATCCAACTTGTGAGTCCCGAGATTCCAACTTCATGTCTCACTGATGCACTAACGGTTATCACACTTTCATTGCACACTCGTGTCTAGTTGATGAATCCCCAGCAAAATGTACTGTTTGCATATTGTTGGGGTTTTTTTTGTCAGCTAAAAAGTTCAATTTCCTTCAATTAATCACAATAAAAACTAATATGTGAGTAACAATACTCTACCAAGAATCTAAATACAGCAATTTGTCTGATGAATTGCATTTAACAAGTAAAACTTCCATCTATAAATAAATGTTCAGGGATCACTCACCTGTCACAGCATCAAAGTCGTATCCAGTGCTGTTGACTCCCTCAAACACAGTGAACAGAGTGAAATTGTATTTTGTCCGATCAGTCAGAGGAGAGACCACGTGCTCTACTGATGCACCTTGAGAAGATGCATCAATATCTTCCACTATGGATGTTTCATTGTAAACATATTGTAGGGTGTAATCTGGGATGGCCTTGACTTTGGTCCATCTCAGAGTTATACTGTTTTCAGTCTGGCTCACCACCGTCACTTCTCCAACATTTTCAGGAGCTGAAAAGAGTTGACAGTTTCTGATTAGAAAAAGAGTTGATTGTGATGATGATTTTTA